>NC_056732.1:1140603472-1140621089 GCF_019279795.1 Protopterus annectens | reverse complement strand
CATTTTCAAATGTTTTGGGCATCTGTCCACCAGGTATGTCAGGCTTTGTCCAGATGTCATGCAGTAAGAGGTTGCTAGGTAGGGTATATCATTATTTAGTGCCTTCATTCCTGATACCACCACAGTGATGTATCAGAATGGCAGACATATTATGTGTAAGAGGCCTTATATATGAGGACAAAGCCAGGGCATTCTGTGGGACTCTATACAGTTGAGAGGTCTGTGTATTTTTAGTGATTGTTGACAGACTGTCAGGACTGTGTAGCAGTGTAGTGTGTCGATGTTATTTGGCATGTGTAGAGAGGGGGGTAGATGTATGTGTTATGGCTCCTTTTCTATCTGACTGTGCATGCTGCTCCAGTTTCTGGTGGTTTACCGGCTGTATATGTTTGTAGGGGCAGACTGACACATATCCCGTGCCATAGTCAGGCATCATACTACACTGTGAATTGGGCCAGTATATGTAGGGGTAGTGTGTGAGTGGCAAACATGATAAAATTCTTTGGTTCATACAGTCCTTATACTATACCATTCATTTGGCTTACTGTTATGTCACTGTGACTGTGGTGAAATTGGTTTTGGGTATGCAATTTCACACTGGTGTCTGTTTTTCATTGCTGTTACATCCCTGTAGTGCCTTATATATTTGCAAATGCATGTGTAATTCCCCATAGCAGATTTGGGTTAGTGTTGTGTCAGTTTGATTGTAGTTTGGACAGTGCTTGGTGACATGCTTAGCAGCTGAGTGTAATTTGCCTAATGTGATGTTATGTCCAGATATTTGTAGGATGTACTGTTGCCTGGCTCCCATAAGTGTTGTGTATTTCTGACCCATCAGTGGGATGATGTGAGGATTTAAGTCACTAACTAGTGAGAAGTAACTGAGTGTTGGACTTTCAATATATGTTAGGACAGACAAGTGGGTGTTACTGCAGCGACTGTCAGCTTATCTACTACAGTATTTCAGATATGTCCCTATTTTCATGGCTTTCTCCCCCCACATTGTCAGGCTTGGTCCAGATTCATTGCACTAAAGGGTTTTATGCCTTCTTCTCGGCTGGCTGGATTGTTTCAGAATGTCCAGGTTTATTGCTCATATTTCTGGTCTGTTCCACAGATTCATTATTTTTATTTTTCTGGTAAATCCCTGTGATGATCTGAGGATTTCTGTCAGTAAATGATGATCTACATTTCAGTTTCAGAACTCACATCCTTCAGAACAAGTATGCTTAAACAAATACGTAAAATAAAATAAAATGCACCAAGTTAGCACACAAACATATGTTTATGAAGCAACTAGTGTAGTTGTGAAAGCGCTAACCATTTTTATTTCTTCTATTTTTGGTTTGAATAAACGTATGTTTGTGTGCTAACTTTGTGCATTTTATTTTATTTTATGTGTCTGTTTTATGCACCTTGTTTTTACCCTGAGTCGTTCGTATTCTTTTTGTTTGTATGCTGAAACAAACCCTGTCACTCTGGCAACATTCTACATTTATAAGAGCAATATTTAAAATATGTCCCTAGTTTTGGCCCATTGTCTCCCCATTTGGGCAGTCTTTGGCCACATTTCTTGCACTAAGAGGTTGAGAGGTATGGTTCTGAGGTATGACTCCACTACATGTTATGAGCATATATATATAGAGAGAGATTTACCCAACCCGCGCCCTAACCCTAACTCACTTAACCCACCCCTATCCCCACAGATATATATATATATATTACCTTATATCCGTCTATATATACACAGCCTTCTATCCAACTCACTATCCCTGGCCGGAGTTTTCATACATGTGTGTGTGTTCCCAGTGTCGATCATCTGTGTGTGTGCTCATGTGTGTGTCGGTAATCCCAGCTGTCGATCTTCTAACCAACACCCATAGATATATATATATATATATATATATATATATATATATATATATATATATATATATATATATATATATATGCATCTCCAGACATATATACATGTGTGTGTGTGTGTGTGTGTGTATATATATATATATATATATATATATATATATATATATATATATATATATATATATATCTATATATATATATATATATATATATATACAAAACCTGACTGATTCTACAGAATCTTTTCCCTACTGTTGAATAACTCTACTGCATAATATGTTTGAAAAATCATAAGCAATTCCTGTAGCTGAAATGGTGTATTGGTACATTTCTCTGCCTATGATGTACACGGCCCTGGGTTTGAGACTTGGCAGGGCTTATTATTTTGTTGCTAGGCAGAACAGTGGCTGATGAAAAAATAATGATTAAATCAGTTTTAAGCAGTTGCAAGTGGGTTTCAGCGGGTTAGCATGATGCTAAGAGATGCTAATATATGGTTAAATGTAGAGTTGCTTAATCTGTGTTGACTTCACTTAGCATCATGCAAACTCGCTTACTCCCACTTACTTATGCTTACACCTGTGCTAATTTCTTTAAAAGTAAAGAAACAGAGGTGATAGGAAAGTGGTGAAAAAGGGGCATGCAGATAGAAAAACAACATGAAAGATAGCTAGGGATGTACAGAATGGGTGTAGGGAAGGTCCACAGCTGTCCATTTCTTATACAGCAACAGCTGTGCATTTGTACCAAAATTGGAGGTGAATTTGGACACTCAAACCCCAGAGAGAGGGGTGAGGACAACAGAAATGTGTTGTCAAGGCAATTGGTACAAAATCTGGAGGTAAATTTGGACACTCAAACCTCAGAAAGAGGGGTGAGGGCAACATAAATGTGTTGTCAAGGCAATTGGACCAGATTACATGTGTCTAGTGGACAGGTGTGCGAAATGGACAGCTATGTATGGGGCGATATTTTTTGGGGGCACAGATACCTTTTTTTTTTTAAGTTGAGAGTGGGATGTTGGGGAAGGATTGTAGGTATGTCTGGAGACATAAGTTGGGTAGGGAGACAGACAAGACAGACAAGAGAGCAGACAAGGGTGGTGTATGACACATGAGGGGGGTAAACACATTTGACGGGGAGGGTGGTTGGGAATCCGAAGCCCATGGGCCCCCATATGGTTACAGTGGGACTGAAAATCTCACCCATGAGCAGTCACCACTGCACCTTCACATCCCAAAAGGTGGCTGTGCTGGGGCTGGACAGGAGGGGCAGCCCTCAATTTGGCGCAGCTGCTCTCCATACTCCAATTGAAGGGTGCTGCATACCAAACCCCGGACCTGACTGTGGGTGACAGCCTCCTGTCCATGCCCGCTCCCAGGGGGCGAAGGGCCTCATCCCCTGTGGTGTTTCCACCCGAATGTGTTGAAGGACCAGCAGATGAGGGAGATCCGTGTTGAGTCCCAGACATACTGGGGTCTGGTGCCATGGCCAGATGAGGTGGGACAGGCAGATTCACTGGGATCTGCCAAATGCACTATGGTGTTGAGGTTTTACAAAATATGTTGGTTAGTCATGAACAACACATTTCAAGATTAGTTATAACAGCATGCATGGGTGTTCCAATTAACCCCATAAAACAGATTTGAAACAGTTGCATAGCAAACAGAACACATGCATAAATGGAACAACAGTATGCATCATAACAGCATGCCAGTAACATTGATGGCAACAGGCCACCAACAATGGTATTTTAACAAGACATGTTAACATGCAAGCAATCAAACATATTAACAATAATATAACACAAGTCTCAACATTAGGGTTTGAGCACAACATACCCATAATATATGAGTAATAATTATTGATGCAGATGAGGGGGGGACAGAAAATCCATTAACAACTGTTTATGCTTCTATTTTACACAACAGTACTGCTTAATACTCTATGGGTTTGCTCTCACTTTACATCTACCTATGGTCATAGCTTCTGTAGTACAAACATACCTATTAACCTGTCAGCCTGGAATGGTATGAGGCAAACTGTGGCAACTCTGGGTACATTACTAGAGGGGACTCGTACATGTCAGGGTTACATATCTGGCACAGGAGAGGTACCCTAAACTGCTGTTATGTGAGTATGCTACTGGCATATGTCAACTGGTTTCCTATCTGTGTCCAGGATTATTTGCAGCAGTGACCACTAGCAGTGACATTGTGACACTTGAGAGACATGGAAACATACCTCTCAACCTCTTAGAACATGACATCTGGACAAAGCCATACATAAGAGTGGGACAAAGACCCATAAATATGGACAATTTTTTAGATATTGCTCTTACAGACTTAGAAGGTTGATAAAATAAAAGGATGTTCTTCATCTCACATTGCTGCAGTCCTAACACTTGGGGGTAGTCCGCTGTCCCAGTCGGCCCGAATACCAAAGTATAAGGCTGACGTCGGTCAAGGCGCATTTGACTGACATCAGGACGTCAGGGTACAAATGCGCATGACCGACGTCATATCCTCAGTCTTTTTTGCCGCATGGTCCGATGCAGAAGCAGTATTGCGAGTGCAGGTTGGCGTTCTGAAATTTTCTGAAGTCGGAGTTTCAGACCGAATCAAAGTTATTAAGTACCCGTGGGGAATATTTTGTTTTTTCTTGCCTCAGTATTTAACCGGATGTCAGAAAAAGTGAATAACTGTATTTCTTGTGGGAAACAGATACCTCATAGAGATTACCATACATTGTGTATACCTTGCTTAGGGCCTGAGCACGGCGTTGTTGGCTGTCGCTCTTGTGCTAGATTTAACAAACGCACTATTAAGAGAAGATTAGATTGTGCCAGGTTAGTTTTTGGGAAGCGTTGTAATTACAACATGCTGTCGGATGCTCCGACGCCCGCTCAAAAAGCGCAAAGACAAAGCAGCCTAGGGTGGAAGAACCGTCTGTCCCGGACGTCGGTTCTTTAGAGGGCTCAGTGGAGCCGGTGGTTCTACCAGAAGTTCCTCTAGATTCTCAGGGAGAGACTTTACTGTTACAAGATGTGTCCTCTCAGGAGGTAGGCCAGGCTGAAGGGGCTTCTCAGGTAGCTGTTCTCCCCTCCCTTTCTAAGGTGGTTAGGCCCTCCTTCTGTTTCCAAGGCTCCTTCTAGAGGCCGGCCAGGGTTAACTTCAGTGGGGTCTCCCTAGTTCTTCAGGGTCTCTGCCTAAGAAACATATGCTTAAAATGGCAGAAGATTTGATTACTATGATTAGAGGTTCTTTACCCCCCCCTGATAAGAGGCCTAGGGTGGAACCTGAGCTTGAGAGTTTTGAGCAGTGTTGAGGCTTCCGAGTCTTCGGCTGAGGACCTGCAGCAGTATCCTCCTCATTCTGCTTCTGATGTAGATGACTCTACACCTTGGCTTCTCCTCCTGAGGATTTTTCTTTTCAGAGACTCTTCATTCCATGAGGGAGCATTTTAAATGGGAAGGTCAAGATTTCTCTGATTCTAGGAAAAGGCTTAGGGAATTTTTGTTTCTACCCCAGCATAGGCCTTTAGCTATACCTCCTGTTCTGGATGTGGTAGAGGATGTTTTGCAGAGGCTTCCCTGAACCCTGATTCTTTGCCTCCTGCCCCAGTTAAACCGGACAGGTATTATAGGGTGCCTGAAGCTCATAACTATCTTTTTAAGAGTCCTAGGGCAGACCCAGAAACTGTTTCTCAGGGCCTAAAGGTGTTAAGGCTTCTGTTGTTAAAAATCCTGTTCCTTCTGATAAAGAGGCAAGGGCTTTGGATAGATGGGGAAAAAGGTGTATACTTCTTCCACTTTAGCCATGAGGGCTTTGAATTGCCAGTTTCACATGTTGAAATACCAAAATTATCTCCTTTCACAATTGAAGTCTAAGGTGGATGCTCTGGAAGGTATTGAGTGTAAAGAGTTGCAGGATTTGGTTCATGTTTCTGAACAGGTGGGTAAGCATTCCTTGCAATGTGGTTTTGATGCTGTACAGGCCTCTTCGAGGGTGGCAGCCACTGGTTCTGTTCTTCGCAGGCACGCCTGGCTGAGGGATCAGAATTTAGCTGAACATGTAAAGACAATGATTTTAGATGCTCCTTTACAATCTGATGTGTTATTTGGTGCGCCTGTGGAAGCAGTTTTAAAGAAAATGGAGGATAAGGCTAAGTCTATGCAGACTGTTAAAGATTTTTTGCAGGTTCAGCCTCCAAAGTTTAGTAGAAATTGGCCTACTAAGGGGTGGACTTATCCTTCTTATGATTCTCAGTCTAGGGGTAGATCTAGACGTGGTAGGGGCAGAGCTCAAGGTTCTTTTAGGCCTAGAACAGGCAGTTCGCCTGCTCAGTCTTCTGGTGAGGGCAGGGGTCAGTCCTTTCGTAAGCAGACCCAATGACTTGCCTTTTCAGCTGCCAGAGCCTTCTCTGGCAGCACCTTTGGGAGGAAGGCTGGCACTTTTCAAAGAAAATTGGAGTGTTATTACCCAAGACAGATGGGTATTGGATATCGTTCACCACGGTTACAGGTTTTATTTCCATACCTTGCCTCCTTTCAAAGGCATGCCAGACATTCCTCCTATACAAAGAAAAGAGGCTCACAAGCAAATTTCTGTTGCTCCAGATAGGGGCCATTCAGCCGGTTCCTGTGCCAGAAAGGGGCCTAGGATTTTATTCTCGCCTGTTCCTAGTACCAACAAAGGGGAACACGTGGAGACCAATTTTGGATTTGTCTATCCTCAACACTTATTTGGACATTCCCAAGTTCAAAATGTTGACGTTACAACAGCTTTTACCTCTGCTGGGCAAAGATCACTGGATGGTAACTTTAGATCTCAAGGAGGCTTACCTTCATGTGCCTATCAGACTCAGTTGCAGGAAGTATCTGCGTTTCCGAGCTGGAACCTATACCGCTTGCTCAGAGGTGACCTTTGCCTAACATACAAGGCCATGTCAAACCCAGATTTGATGAATATGCTTCACCTCAAAAAATCTAGATCCGTCAGAGCCACAAGGGGAGACTTAAACCTCGACACGGCTATTAATAGGACGCTGGAGGGATAGATTCATCACCCAAAGACTCCCTATGCTGTGGAATAAAATCCCGGTATATGTGAGGCAGAGCACCTCGCTGGCCTTGTTCAAGAGAAATCTTGACCAATGGATGGGAGATCGCAGATATACCCCAGGGATTACCTCAGTGTCACTGCTCAACAGAGGCACAGCAAAATAATGGGTATAGTTCCCCATACTAAAGGGGTGGCGTAAGCCACAAAACTATGGGCTAGGCTTGTAAATGCCCTCGGGCAGATAGCCTAGTATGAACCTATGAACCTATGAACCTATGGAAATTCACATTATCAGTTCTCTGCATTGCCCTTTGGCTTATCTACTGCGCCCAGAGTATTCACAAAAGTTCTGGCTCCAGTTGTAGCTTTTTTCAGGCTAAAAGGAATACAAATCTATCCTTACTTGGACGACTGTCTGATTCTGGCTCAAGAAAAGGACGAGCTTCTTCAGCATCTGGACTATGTGATAGCAGTGCTAAGATGCCTGGGGTATTCTGTGAACGAAATAAAGTCCAGTCTAGTACCCTCTCAAGACATGTGCTTTCTGGGTGTGAGACTGAATACAGCAGCCCAGATGGCCTTTTAACCCCGGACAAACAAAAGAGTCTATCCCTTTACTTCCATCAACTATCTCATCAGTCCGCTGACTGCAAGGACAGTCCTTCAAGCATTAGTGTTCATGGCATCTTGTATTCTGGTGCTTCCCAATGCCAACCTGCATATGAGGAAGCTGCAATGGTATCTAACAAATGTATCGACACAGCTCTGCCAGGTTTTGGACTCTGTCATTCCAAATATACCTTGCATTCAAAAGGAATTTTGTGGTGGGCTCAGGAATGTCACCTAAACAAGGGTCTCTCTGTGACTCCGCCAGAGGCGAGTCAGATTCTAACGACAGATGCCTCAGACATAGCTTGGGGAGCTCATCTGAATGGAAAGTGGATACAAGACAAGTGGCCTGCCAGACTACAGCATCTACATATCAACATGAAGGAGATGTTAGCAGTCCAGTTTGCATTAATGGCTTTCAAGGAGTTACTTCTTCCTGGGCAGGTGTTGATTCTAACAGACAACACAATTGTCATGTGGTACATCAACAAGCAAGGGGAACACATTCTTATCCTCTATGCAGGCAAGCAATGATTTTGTGGGAGACTGCGCTCAGCTTGCAGCTAAATCTACAGGCAAGGTTTCTGCCAGGAGCACAGAACTCCTTAGCAGATGTGTTAAGCAGGCAAATCATGGATCCCCACGAGTGGAAACTGGATCTTCATGTATTTCCACAATTGACAGTGTCCTGGGGAACTCGAGACATAGATCTATTCGCTTCTCCACTAAACCACCAGCTGCCAAAGTTTTGCAAAAGGTTTCATCACACAGCTTGGAAAGTGGATGCTCTTTCGTTCAGTTGGGAAAATCTTCATGTGTATGCCTTTCCACCTCTGCCTCTCCTCCCAAAGGTACTCCTAAAGGTCAGACAAGACAAGCCAAGGATGATTTTGATAGCTCCAGATTGGCCTCGGCAACACTGGTACCCATTACTGAGGAATCTGGTAAGGAAGCCTCCATGGCCTTTACCTTTAATTCCACACCTTTTGTCTCAGAGGGACGGTCATCTTCTCAATGTCAAGCTTCACTCTCTTCATCTAACAGCCTGGCATATTCTGTTTTGAACCACAGCAGGTCTCAACTTCCTCAACAAGTTTTGAATGTGATTATGGAAGCCAGAAGACCTAGTACGTAAAGTGTATGCAGAAAAATGGAAGAGATTTTTATTTTGGAGTGCAGCAAAGGATTTGGATGTTTCTGAGCCTAATTTGAGTGTGGCTCTTCAATATCTTACTGAGTTATTGGACAAAGGTTTGTCTTTCTCTTCCATTAAGATTCATGCTGCAGCAATTTCAGCTCACTATGATTGTGACCCACCATTGTTTTCTCATCCTTTGTTCAAGCAATTTCTTAGAGGGGCAAAGAATATAAGACCCCAATGTAGAGCTCCTACTCCTGCTTGGGACCTCAATTTTGTGTTGGAGAAACTTACTCTACAACCTTTTGAGCCTCTTGCTACTGCTGGATTGAAATACTTGTCATGGAAGACTGCTTTTTGTTGGCCATTACTTCTGCAAGAAGGGTTTCTGAATTGCAGGCCCTTATGGCGGTTGAGCCTTTTGATTTTTCATAAGGATAGGTATCATTACGTACTAATCCTTCATTTATGCCTAAGGTGGTTTCTAGTGTGGCTTTAAACCAAACTATTCATTTGCCTACTTTTTATGCAGATCCCCAAAATAAGGGGGAAAAGATTTTGCACACTTTAGATGTACACAGGCAGTTGCGTTATTATTTAAGCAGGACTAGGGATTTTAGGCAGTCTCAGCAGTTGTTTGTTTCTTTTGCTTTGAGTTCCCAGGGCAAGCCTGTGTCAAAACAAACTATATCTAAGTGGATTGGGTTTTGCATTGCATTCTGTTATTCCCATCATGGCAAGGAGATTCCAGCTGGGATTAGGCCTCATTCCACGAGGGCTACTGCCACTTCAACAGCATTTCTAAGGGGGTTGGCAACTAAGGATATTTTGGAGGCAGCTACTTGGAGTTCAGTGCATACTTTCTCCAAGCATTACCACCTTCCTCTCTATTCTAAATCCAGGGCTGGTTTTGCCACTGCTGTGTTGCAGGGCATTTTGGCAGCTCCTGCTTCATTATAGTTTAGCCATCCTCCCTTACCTCTGCTTTGGGATTCTACCCAAGTGTTAGGACTGCAGCAATGTGAGATGAAGAACATAGTACAGTTTTGTACCTACCATAAATGTAGATGTTCAAGATCCACATTGCTGCAGTCCAATTTACTCCCTCCTTCCCTCTGTGTTTAGGGGTGGTTGTGTGGGTGGGGTTCTATTTTTGAAAATTTGTATATATTGTACATATATTAGGTACAGGAGTGTTTGGTGTTTTTTGGTTTTGGCCTTATCTTTTTAGGGTCTTCTGACATCTGGGGCAAGAAAAGACTGAGGATATGACGTCGGTCATGCGCATTTGTACCCTGACGTCCTGATGTCAGTCAAATGCGCCTTGACCGACGTCAGCCTTATACTTTGGTATTCGGGCCGACTGGGACAGCGGACTACCCCCAAGTGTTAGGACTGCAGCAATGTGGATCTTCGAACATCTACATTTATGGTAGGTACAAAACTGTACTTTTTGCATTTGCATCGCTTTTCTTATGGATATGACATCTGACACTCATATGTCTATCATTATTTTCTAACTTCAGTCTATAATGGTTTGCTACTGATTTGCCATGACACCACTACTTTATGTAAAACAGATCACAAATCTGATGCAAATATCTGGACATTCAGTGAATATCTCTATAGTTGATACCCTTCATACAGATACTGGCAACATTTACTTAACTGTGGGGAAAATATCTGTTGACACTACCTGACTGTTTTTACATTTATTCCTGATTCCTTATGTGTAGATATGCACACATCTTAGTACCACTCCCTGGATTCAAACCATGTCTGTTGTGCAAAAGCAACAACTAAGCTATTTCTCATCACACTGAGCTACTGCAAAAAGACTGCTGTTTGTTTCAATGGTTTCTGCCTAATAGTCTCTTGGTTAGACAGTCTGAACTTGTAATTCCATGATGCATGCATGACAGATAGTTATTGTACTGTGCATTACTCCTTCGGATTACTACAATCTGGAAAGCAAAGGTTAACACAAGGCAATGCTGCAAGGTACACACATTGATACTTCACATATTACTATTCAGGGTTCAGAGCTTAGTGCAGCATATATTTCACATTTCATTTATATCTCTTTTTACAGCTACACCATCTACGCTTTCTTCTAACAGCTTGTTCACAGCTGCACCTCAGTTAATGCATGCTGTCACCGCCATATTTGCTGTGAAGAACCTGTATACATTCTATATATGTCTCAACTACATACCAGAATAAACACAATAGTTTTTTAAAGGTCATTTTTGTACTTCAATATTTATCAGTCATACTTTTATATTTATTCAGTTCACACAGTAACAGTATACCTACTAGCAGTAAGCAATGTACTCTGTCTTAGCTATTTTAACAAAATGCTGCAAAATAGATTTGTACTCACCAGACTGCCGGCACAGCCTCAGCAGTCTGTCACTGTGGGCCTCCACATTCACAGCCCTTTCTGTTGCAGCTGTAGGGGAGAAAAACACACATTATGCATATCTGTCTATCACATTTTCAGACTAGTATTTGCTACAAACTACTTGATAGTGATAATTACAAACTACTGGGGTATTCTGGGCCCATCCATCTTAGCTCCATTGGTCCAAGAGCACCCCCTTCCTATGCTTTAGGTCAGCATAGTGGTGACATACCTGCTCACCAGTTTGGGGGATGCCAGTAGCACTGGTGAGGTCATGTGCAAGATGGTCCCAGGCCTCCACTTTGTATTGGGAGTTCTGGTACTGGTCACGCAGCAGTCTCTCCTCATGGTTGTTAAATAGGAGTCCAGCCATGACCCTGGATTCCCGAATGTTCCAATGTTGCACCCAAAAGTGCACTCTCTCTCCTACGCCAGCCATTGCATCTGCAAAGATGGACTATAACAGATTATGGCTGTATTCACACCTGCACTATTTAAATAGTGCTATATTCACTCCCGTTGCTGTCATTGGACCATTTTGAAAAGGTTAAGCTCCGCTAAGCAGTGCACAAATCCACTAAGTCGGTTTTAACACCGCTTAAAGGAGAAGTTGTTGAGCAGTGTTTAACAATGCACAAATCCACTTAGCTGAGCTACCTGCTGCTTAACATTCACATCTTAGCAATAGTTACACTTGCTAAACATAGCTGAGCATTGCTAACCTTTGCTCACTTTTAATTTTTTAAATATATCAGAGGACTGACTTCATTTATTAAGTGTATATGATATACTTTACATGACATCTTTCTATGTGCTTCCTTACATTGGCAAGAGGTGTGACTAAACTGTATGGGGCACTTGTGTGTACATGGGAGGTTTCACGTTAACACTCATACTTACATTGTAAATCAGCTACACTACCCTGGTTGACAAAAAACAGTTGCTACATAATTTAAGTTTACAAAAATAATTTTAACACTCCTTTCCCATATGAAAATAAGCAGCCTGTCTTTGTACTCGAACCATGAAAGCCTGCACGTACAGCCAGGATTCTAATCACTACACTATCTTAGGCTGGAAATTTTCCCTGTATATTTGTATTTATCTCCTACGGCATGTTTAAGCTATGGTAAGTGGAGGGCCATAACGAGCACGCCCACTTAGCTATGCTTAAACATTCTTTAGCCTAGAAAAAAATATATAATATTATTATTATGTTATATAAGTGAGTATTGTGGTGTTCTGACAAGTCCTTGAGGACTGCAGTCAGGAAATAATGGCATTCACTTGGCTTTCAGGCTTCTATCCTTCAGAGATTCCTTCTAATACATATCCTCTTTTCTACCAACTTTCTAAGTGTGTGAGGGCAATTTTTCAGAGGTGTCCATATTTTTATTGGTTCACACCCCATTATTTGTGCCTTTGTCCACATGGACTGCTGTCAGGGAATATTGGCATACATCTGTTTCAGACTTCTATCCTTCAGTAATTCATGTTAATGCATGACCTGCTTTCTATCAACTTTATAAGTTTGTGAGGGCAATATGTATGATGTGTCCCTTTTCTGGGATTTATCTCCCATTATTTCTGCATTTGTACACATTTCCTGCTTTAGCAGGTTGAGGAGGTGTCATACGGCACTTTTACAATGCAGGGGGTGTGTCACAGAACCTATCACACACCCCCTGCATTGCTTTCCTGAAGTCATGTGTATTTCAGTGTCTGGGGAGACTGAAATGATCATTTATTTAATTTCAATGTCTGCGGGCTCTGAAATACTGGCATAATATTAGAGTAATTCTCTAATATTATGCCAGATCCTATTAGAAAGGGCCGTATGGCAGTTTCTGAGTGCAGAGGGCGTGTTCAATTTCTGTGCACTACTTAAACATGCCCCCTGCACTCGTTCACAGTTCGTGTGCATGTAGGTTGAACAGCAGTGCGTCTTCATGAATATGCAAGGTGCTCTGCTGTGCTATACAGACGCAAACCACTCCATGCAGGAATAGTGCTATTCCTGCACAGAGTTTATTGTATCCCAGGGATAATATAAGACACTGGTATATTTGCTAAAACATATTTAATAACGGCAAATGTACATATATATATATATATATATATATATATATATATATATATATATATATATATATATATACACATACATGACATACAGATGTCATAAGTCCATCACGCTTTCCAGCTAAACAAACTATCTCTAATATACATGTTGCTGTTGTCCATGTAACTATAAATTAAAAAAAAAACTATAATTTATTTAAACAGTCATCTTGGCTTTAATGAAGGTTTTAGGGGACACTATCATTTAAACCTTTCTCCCCATCTTCATGTAACTTGATAATCCATTTTGCCTCATGCATCTCTGTAATATTCCTAATATCACCTAGTCGTGGACTATTATTTATTTTCTCTATGACCATAAAACTAAATTTATGTTCTAACTTGGTATTCGATATATGTTTGCATAATGCATTGGTATGATCTCTTGCTCTAAAGCTATAAATATGCTCTTGAATCCTATCTCTTAGGCATCTATTTGTTTTTCCTACATAGAATGTTTTTTAACCTGGCTATATTTAACTATCTTGACAAGCAGTCGCTCTAGACTTTGATGCCTGAATGGCAGACATTGATATTGAGAATTGATATGTTTCACACCATAGAATGGCATTGTGAACCATGATAATAAAGGCTCTACATTTTCTGTGGTATACATCTGTTACACACATAAGATGCCCATCAATACCTATAGTTATATGGCAGATGGGACATACAAGACCAGAACAGGGACGTGTGAGACCTTCTCTGCCATTTTTCCTGAGATTCTTCAAGTTGAGATATCATGCCTGGAGAAGGAGAAGGTAGTGCTCCTTTCTAGAATGCACAGGTGGTGTAAGGAGGAGACAAAGATATTTCTTTACCACATTCATAAGGATTACAGCCAGAAGTTTATGTAGGAGGGCTATGCAGGGCCTCAGTGTAAGACCGGAGCCTGGAGTTGTCTAGCTCAAGGTGTAAAGCATGCAATTGGCATTCCACGCATGGGGGAACAATGCAATTACCATTATAGTGACATGAGGCACTTCAGTCATGGCCTCCTGTGCCAATGGGAGGATAAAGTCAAAGAGCAGGCACCCTGTATGTACTATAAATATAACATCAATAATCAGGGACAGAGCCAAAAGTAACGAATCAGCACACTTTTAAACTCGCATTTCATGGTATCGATGAAAGTTACACAGAGCTCTCTTTCTGTTATAGCACCTGAACATATTGAAATGAATAGGCATCTGCACAGGATAAGGGTGTAGTGTTTCGGATAGTGCCATAGTTAGTATATCTGCTTCATAATGTTTTGATTTTAATATTAACAGTAGCAGTGACAGAGTTTCATTTAAAAAATTTATAACTTCCACACGTCATTGCCAGTATTGCCACTGCTGCCATACCTCAAAGTTAACAGTATGCCTGCCTGACATTATGTTTCTGCATATATCCTCTTCTGAAAGTGGACAATTGGCTCAAAGTGTCAAGGTTCTCCTCTCATTTTGTGCAGATGCCTGTGAGTTAATCCCTCCACCACTAAAGTTGCAATAACAGGAAAAACATTTAACATTTTCTTTTCTTTCTAATTATTTTAAGTTCAGCATTACATGGGCCATGTATGTAAAATCATCATCATTACTTGTGTGGATATGTTTAAATATAAAAGAGAAGATGTTTCCTTTGAATATAACCTGTGAGTGAAATATGTATGTCTGAGCAGTATCTGTTCCTTGTATATATACTGTCATCTTAGACATCAAAATACTGTATTATGCACCTGTTTGTCTCTATAAATAACTCACGATGTTAATCTTCTATCACTTTAAGCTCATGAGGGAGGTTGTTGGGTCAGTTCCCCCTCTCAGTTACATATATGCTAAAAGGATTGTTAAAGTAATTAAATTTTGGTTTGGTCTAACTGTATCTTCATTTTTTCATTATGTTTGCACTTCCCAGCCCACATGTGTCACCAATCCCCACTATTAAATATAAATGTTTTCTTTATAATTCTGTTTCTCTTAATTTCTTTTTTTTTATTACTTACTGTTATATGCAACCATACAACAACCAGCAATCACTTCACCAGCAAGGCCTCACTACCCCCATGCACGATAGAAAAAGCATGACAGGATACACCACCAGCACCACCACCAGAAGCAACCAGCAAATCTGGGTTCCACTCTTCCACAGATGCCTTCACACCTCCTGCCATACCTGTACCATCAGGTAGTACTGCACTGGATGCTGGAGGAGTTGGACCCACCGGTATCAATCCAAGTGGAGCCAAAAGTTTTGTCATCTATCAAAAACCAACAGATATTCTGGTGGATATTACAGACAGTATGTTGGATGCCCAAACTAACTACATGAAGGACCTGTACTGCCTCCATTATCTGAGGTAGGATCCAGTGACAATGATATCCAGGGTGACACGTAATCTTCCAATGAGTCTCAGCTTGCAAAAACTACAATTGTGATTACCTTTTCATATCCCCCAAGCTGGTATTCCCCTTCCTATGGAGTCTGTGCTTACTTTTGTTAGTCCTTCAGTCCTGCCCTCACCATTGTCTTCCCTTTATTTGTCTGATGTCTCCTTCATCACTGTGTTCTCCCTCAGTGTGTTACCAAATGCATTGTCAGTTATTTCTGTCTTCCTCAGCTGCATAAAGTAACGCTTTCACCTTTGTATTACTTTCACTATTTCTTTCTCCAACTTTCCCTTCTCTTAAAAATATAAAAGCGGGACTTGTCCCACAAAACAGTAGTTCCCTCCTATCTCTCCGCCATTCTGCTCCTTCCTTATTTGCTCACCTTCTGTTCTGCTCTTTGGTTGTTTCCCATTTTTATCCCTTTCTTATACTCCCATTTACAACATTTAATGTGGTCAAAAACAAACACCCCATAGACATGTCCCTATAGGTCTTCTAAATCAGTTATCTTTTTGTGATGATGCTGTGTGCAATGGTTCATGAATAGTGCTATTGATGCCCATGAACATGAAATAAGAAATGTCAGTGCTCACTGTATAGTCATAAGTATATACAGTTCTAGGCATCTACTCAACATATTGTCTTATTTGGCATTGGTCTCTCAAATAAGCTGAGTGTCATTGTGCAACAGTGTGAAATATGAAATATGGCAAGGTTTAGGCCTTTAGGCTACTTGCTTCATTGACTCAGCTTGTAAATAAAGTGATTGGTAGGGTGTTAGTAAACAGAGTGCAGGGTTCAATCCTCTTAGAACTATTTGCATTTTTTTTCACTTTTCTGCTTCCACTCTGTAAATGTGAAACACTCACCTGCTATGAGCTCCACTAGGAGCTTTAGTGGCACAGCTTGTAAATCAGTGATTTTTGCAGAGTGCAGGGTTCAAATCTACTCAGGATTGTATATTTTTTGCCTCTGTGCCTCAATTTTGTAAATGTGTTGCAATTGCCTGCTACACACTTCACTGACACCTTCAAGATGACTTCATCAGTGGCTCATCTTGTAAATTAAGTAATTTGTTAAATGTGTGAATGGTTCAAATCACCTGAGGGATGTATTTTTTACTTTTCTGTTTCCATTCTGTAAATGTGTAGCAAGTACTTGTTATTTTCTTCAGTGACTCTTTCAGTGCAACTATTTCTGTGGCTCAGCTTGTAAATTAAGTGCTCGATAAACTCTCAGTGAAAAGGCTACTAGGCTTATATCCACGCAGAGTTGTATGTGCTTTTGTCATGATGCTTGCAATTTAGTACAGATACAGTGCTAAAATTTTGTTAATGTCAGAACTGGTTTCCGCTGAAATATCATGTTACTTGTCTGTGCCCACAGAGAGCAGACTGCAGTACATTTTTTAACTTAATTTACTTCCTTTTGCTATCTGTTTGTATGCCTTATGACCCACTTCTTCATTTTCTTTGGCTTGCCTGGATTTGTTACCAGCTCACTTGCTGTCTTGTCTCCATTATATATGTGCTTCTGTGACCCTTTTATCCCTATACCCTCTCACATAACATACTTCCACTAATTGTCCCTCTTCTGTGCTTCTACTGTTTTACTCCTTAAACTCAGCCATAGTTCTTCTGTCTGTACTCCCATCATTGTATTTCCAACCTCAGACTGGAAATTTCACTAACTTATCTTACTGTCAGCATTGAGAAATGATCACCAGTGACAACCTGCCCATCATTCGAAGGACACTGTTATATACAACTGTTAATGTTCACCATAGCCATGGAATGATGTAAAAAGTCTTTTTATTTTCTATTCAGTATGTAAAAAATCTATGCTATTCATGTATATTGTAAAATAAAAATGCTTCTGTATATGTCAATGTCTTTTAATTTATGTAAAACTGTATCTAGCTTTTGTTAACTTGTGGAACTTTTCTTCCCAGGCCTCCAATGAAAATCATTTTTTGTCCAGTCAGACTTCCTCAGTAAACAAAGACAAATAGATAAATAATATTTCTTTCCACAGCAATACA
>NC_056732.1:1140318472-1140598472 GCF_019279795.1 Protopterus annectens | reverse complement strand
ATCTCATCGCCTATTCATATTCTGGGAACATAAGCTCCTTTCTCCCTTATTTAGTGGGGTAGGATAGAATATAGGGAGGTTAATGCCCTGATTTAGTGAAACTTCTGTTACCACTTTTGATATGAATGTGATACTGGTGCAGAGTATTACCCTGTCATTAGAAAAATAAGAAAGGGTGTTTGCACACAATAGCCCAAGATTCTTCTGGCAGTTGTAAGACCACTAAAATGGAAATTATTTAAGAGTATTTGAAGGGAGCACCAGCAGGTAACACATAACATAATAAAGTTAACTTTTCTAACACATAACTTACTTAAATGAGTAACATAGTAGAGAAATCAGTTAGTAAAAAAATCCACTTTCAACCCCCCGATTCATAATCAGTTGAAGAATTTTGAAGCTATCATGGAGAAGGAAATTAGGAAAACAGAAAAAAGTGTGAAACACAATAGGGTACACTACAATCTTAACCCCCAAGAATACAAGAAGTTGGAAGAGTTGAAAATTAATAAAGATGTAAGGGTAATGAAACCCGACATATAGTTGTGATGGATGTAATTTTATATGAAGGAAAGATGAATGAAATATTAAGAAACGAAGTTAAATACAGAGAAGTTTCAATAAATGAAATTAGTACAGCCTATCAAAGTATAGATAACATTCTAGAAGATATGTTAAATGAGAACCTCTTTAGTATGAAAACCTTCTCCTTTTTGAAAATAGCGAAACCTATAATACGAGTCGTCTTTGGTATACCAAAAATCCACAAAAATAGCTTGGACCCCCTGCTGAGACCCATTGTCTCAGCGGGAGGGTCCAAAACTAATTCATTAGCAAAATATGTGGATCAAAAGGCTAAACATATATGGTTACAAAAAGGAGCCATTTTAAAAGACTCCTGGGATTTACTGAGAGGGTTGAATAGCGGTTTTTACAATGAAGAGTTAATTTTTGTTACCATAGACATTGTTGACCTATTTGGGTCTATACCTTATGAGGCTGGTACAAAAATGTTTGAAGAGGAGATTTTTGGGGATGGTAGGTTGACTCTTGATGAAAAGGTAGTGTGCACAGGTTTAATGGACCTGGTGTTAAAAAACAATTATTTAAGCTTTAATGGTGAATTTTTTCGACAGCTACAAGGTGTAGCAATGGGGGCAGCCTGTGCACCTACCTTTGCTAACCTAGTACTTGCAAATTGGGAGGAAAAGTATGTTTTGAAGTCCCCCTATGCTAAGTATTGGACTCTATATAAGAGGTTTCTTGATGACATCATAATATTTTGGCTAGGGGGCATTGATGTATTGGATGAATTTATTAAATATATAGGAAAGACTACAGATTTTTTAAAATTTACCTATAATTATTCTAAAACAAATATTCAATACTTGGATGTGGAAGTTACAAAAAGTGATAAAACCTTTGAAACATGTGTTTATAGAAAACCCATGTATGTGAATTCCTTTTTGCATTATAAAAGTGCCCACCCATTATATTGTAAAAAGAACATAGTGAAAGGGCAATTCGTAAGGGGGTCAAGGATGACAAATAATGAAAGAAAATTTAAGGCAGAATGTGATTTGTTGGAAAGAATGTTCCTTGAAAGAGAATATCCATTAGAATTTATTAAAAACATTAGAACTGAAGTGGAAGAGGGGAGAAAAGGGAGGTTTGAACCAATTTTTGGTAAAAATAGTGAACAGAATAGGAAAGAGGAGGTTAAAGAAGGAAATTTCCAAAAATCTTTGATTCTGGAATACAATTTATTGAATAAAAACATAAAATTTGCATTCCAAAGAGAATGGGAGAGATTTAGGGCCCTCACGGACTTGGATGGGTTACCACAGGATGCACCTAGAGTGGTATTTAAAAACACAACAAGTATAAAAGGAATTTTGGAAAATAACAACCATGGTAATAAGGGAACCCAAATGGGAACTAGGGTTAAAGTTGGAACCTTTAAATGTGGCAAATGCAAACAATGTGAGCATATTATTAATAGTGATAATATTTTTTTGACCAGCAGGGGAAGGTGCATAAAAAGTAAGGGGTACTATAATTGTGAATCTATAGGGCTTGTGTATTTGGCTGTCTGCGTGGAATGTCCGTCATTTTATATAGGAAAGACGGAAAGGACATTAAAGAGACGCATTTATGAACACATGTATGATGTTAAAAAGGGAAAAGAAACAAATGCTATTTATAGACATACCAAAACATGTGTGGGAGCCAAATTCCAATTCTTTGTTTTAGATCAAATAAAAAGGAATATAAGAGGGGGCCCTTGGGAAGAAAATATTGCCTACAAAGAATTATGGTGGCAAGTGGCCCTGGAAGCAAATAAAAAGCCTGGGCTAAATGAATATATTTCTATTTTGCCCCTCCTGAAAATTAGATCTGCTAGAGTGTGATTTTAGTAAGCATTTACCAGAATTTGTCAGTAGGTGTCACCCTTGCTCTATTTTAGGTAACATTTGTTTAAACACTTTGATTTGTATAATAAACAAGACAACTTTTTAATAAATATTTTTAACAGTAATTTAGAATTTTTAATAAAAAGTCAACACATTAATAGGATGTTTTAAATGAATATAATAAAGTTTATTTAATTATTTATTTATTTATATATATAAAGAAACTAATATGTTTGTAATAGGAAGTGATGAAATACTAAATTATTTAGTAGCTTGTAGGTTGATTCGTAGGTTTATAATGTGATGGTTAAATGATTGGTGCTTGTGGAATTTGATTTTATATATAAAACATTTTAAAGTAGTAAGGCATTTTATCTGATGAAGTCCATCTGGACGAAAACGCTGTGAGTGCGTTCATTCTGTGTTCTACATTTTCGTGTCTTTGTGTGTCAATAAATTTGGAGTACACCGGGTAATGATGGTATTATACCAGAGATATATAAAATCCTTTCTAAAACTACATATTCATTAATACATAAGGTTTTTATTCTGGCCCAAACTGAGTTAATAACCCCCCCATCTTGGCAATATACATTTATTTCACCAATTTTAAAACCTAATAAAGATCCAACTAGATGTTCTTCATATCGACCCATCTCATTACTTAATGTTGATTATAAAATGTTTATGAGTATTTTTGCTGATAGATTGAAGACAATTATCCCCGGCATTATAGACATAGATCAGACGGGCTTCATTGTAAATAGAAATACTTTTGATAATATAAGAAGAACTTTAACATTAATTGATTTTGCAAATAGGAAAAGAAAGATTTAACACTTATTAGTCTTGATATAGGTTCAGCATTTGATTCAGTAAGTTGGGACTATCTGTTTACCTTACTGAAGTGCACAAATTTCTCTGATGCATTTGTAAATTTAATTGAGCATTTATACAAAGGGCTGGCTTATATTAAGGTAGGAACATATGTTTCACAAAAAATACCCATTCTTAAAGGTACAAAGCAAGGATGTCCACTTTCTCCACTATTATTCACTTTAGTAATGAAGCCTTGGGCTAATTTGATTAGAAACAGTACTGACATAGAGGGTTTTGAAATAGAAGAAAATACAACATCAAAAATTCAACTTTTTGCAGATGATGTTCTAATTACATCAGCAGGATCTAATTCTTCTATGCAGTCTTTATTTGATAAAATGATGAATTTTAAAAGTATTTCTGGTTTAATATTCAATGAAGAAAAACTAAAATACTACCTATATATACACGAAAAATACTCTCATTAGTGATTTTACTAAATATGTACCCAACTCAGGTCAGATAACTTATTTAGGTATAATACTATCTAAAGATATTAAATCTATTATATATAATAACTATAATACCTGTTTTCTTAATATACAAAATCTTTTTAATACCTGGAATAATATGTTTTTACTATGGAGGAGAGACTTACAATTATTAAAATGATAATATTCCCCAAGATTGTATACTTAATACAATCAATAATACTTTCACCTACAAAAATAACTATCAAGAAACTGAATACACTAATGTTAAATTTCTTATGGGCACCTAATAGACCTAGGATTGCATTAAAGAAACATACTAATAGCTGGTCTCAAGGGGTATTTCTTTTCCAGACTTTAATTTATATATTATCTCTTCTATTATAAAAGTTATTACTTTATTAATAGATCGGTCATATGTCGCAAAATGGAAAGATTATTGGGAGCTAATTAGTATGCACTTCATGAAAATCTCCTTAACACATAAAAATATGATTATAAATAACTCCATGTTGTGGTTGCTAAAGGAATTTTGTACTTCACCTATTACACCTAAACATATGGTCTGTTACCCATTAAATATTATTATTAGTTATCGTAACTTTATATTCATGCACCCTAAGTATAGGGAATGGAATTTTATTGTATTCCCTATAATTTATACTCAGGGTATGCTTATGTCATCTACTTCTGAAGGAGCTCATTTAGCTATAGATAATAATCTAAAGTACTGGTATCAGCTGATATCTGATAATAAAGTTAAAAATCAAGAATTTGATCTAAGAGAAACTTGCTGGTTAGAGGTTCAGATCTTTAGACAACATCTCATTGATAGAATAGATCTAATGTCTATAACAGTTAAAGAATCTATTCCAAAACTGATTGATTACTTGATAATAAATTTACAGCATAAAGTTTCTGATAAAGGTAAACTTTCATATATACATAAAATTATCAGACAAGAAACTTTTTACAATGTAGATTCATACTGGAATTATTTCATCTCTATTAATGGGGACCCACCAACTCAACAAGATAAACAATATATATTGGAATCTGCTTATAGAACTACATCTTCCATTGTCTGGAGACTTTATACATGGAAATTTTTACATAGATCTTTTATACACCTTTGATGATGAATAAAATTAATAATAAAGATAATCTATGTAAGAGATGTAATGTAGAAATTAATGCTGACTGGGCTCATATGTTTTATGACTGTATGAAGTTGAAAGAATACTGGAAGTCAATTAATGAATTTTTGCAGGCTCTTTTACAGATAATTTCATTATTTCTAAGTCTCTTATATTATTCAACACACCTGTACCTCAATGTGTTAAAAGATTAAGCTTCCCTTGTTATGGTCTATCCTAGCAGTGGCTAGGAAAATAATAACTAGAAATTGGATTTCAGATACACCTCCTTCGTTCAATTAATTTAAAAATGTTATGAATATAATGTGTCATATGGAAATAAGCACAATTAGAATGAGAACAACTAGAAAAACATCACATTTTATTGTATGGGATAATTTACAAAATTTGTTAAAAAATTCTAATTTCAATAGCACAGTATTTTAGTTTAATTAATTGATCTGATTGTAGTGGATGTCTTTGTAAATACTTTAGTTGTTTTGTTGAATATTATAATAATACCTATTTTTAATTATTTGTATAAAATTGTTATGATATTTCTCTTATATGTTAAAACAATAAACTTGTTTTAAAAAAAATAAATAAATAAATTTGGAGTACATTTTCAGCCTGCATTGGTCCTCGCTTTCGTGTTTTTTGCCTTGTATAGTAGAGAAATTGTTTTCTTGGGGGGGCCTCAAATGTAAATCCACCTTAACAAATTGCTTCACAGATAACAGAGAATGAAGGAGGATCCTACATTAAGCAGACTGTGATTGCAGACATATGAACTGTCACTGTGGCTTATGATAATCTTAACTTGTAAAGGTATGAGATATTTGAGGATCATGGCTACAATTCTGATTATAATATACACCCTCTCTTTGTTATCAAAATCAGAATCATTTTCTGTTTTTTTTTTTTTTTTTAGATATGATCTCCTTGCATTTGGTATCATTCCTTAAGTAAAATTGCACATCTTCAGAAAATATGAGCTTAAAGGGGATGAAAGCTAGCTCATCCAAGATGTCAGCCTTAGAATTTTCAGGTTGCGATGTATGAGTCACCCATTGCTTTGGATCTAGGGGGTTACATGTTGAGGCAGCAGTCCAAGCCCTGTCCTTATCAAACTCCATAGGAGGGAAAACCATTGTTGCATTGTTCATAAAAGAGCTATAAGCAACATTTTGGCCTATCCTTCTTTATCATCTTTATTACTCTGAGAAGAAAAGGAACAAGAGGAAAGGCACAGAGAAATAAACCTGTCCAGTTTAATGAAATGGCATCTGTTACTCAGGCTCTTGTCCTTAGTGTCCCAGTGAAAGATAATCTGAGCTATCTATTTTCTGGGGAAGCAAACTGATCTATTTCTAGCACACCCTCTTTGTGGGCAAATTCTAGAAATACATCCCTATTCAACAGCCATACCTGAAGATTTGCCTCTGTTCTGCTCAACTCATTTGCAGCAGTGAAAAAGGATCTAAGAAGCACTTTGGATCATGCCTGACTATTGGGATAGGAGTCAGTTCTCCACGCCTTCTTATGCCTCTTGCTTCCAAAAGAAATATGAGCTTCCTCCCCTCTGCATGCTGATGTCCTGCCTTACAGTGGTGTTGTTTGTGAGAATATGTAGAATCTCTGAATGCCTAATCAGTTCAAAGGCTTTGACGGCTAACATTATTGCCATCATTTTCTTTACATTCATGTCTTTCAAACCTCTGAGTACTGATCAAACTCCCTTTGACCTTCAGTTTCTCTGACAGACCCATCAAGCTACATTTGAGGAGTCTATAGTGACTCTGGGTATTTAGACTAACTTGAGTAGGACCATCAGTCAAGGTTGTTATATCCACTGTGAGAGCTCAGACAGGACAAGGAGGGATAAAGCATTGCAGGAAATGAGCATGCTTGCACCATCTGTATCTTAGGTACCACTGGATTTTCCCCATGTGAAACCATGTTGGGATGGCCAAGGGAACAACGGAGATGATGGACACCATTCTTTTGAGAGACCCCTTTGCAGTAATCTGATCTTGTTGTGCTATAGAGGTAAAATTTGAAGTCAGGAATACTACATTCTCTTACAGAAGGACTGTCCTTGAGTTTATAATATCCAGAAGTGTCCCCAGGAGCAGGACTTGCCTAATGAATAGTAGCTAGGATTTTGCCAGTTTCAGAGAGAGTGTCTTAGTCTTTCGAAGCAAATCAGGATAAATTGCAAAGCTGATTGCATGTCCTCTAGAGTTAGTGCTCAGATAAGGCAGGCGTTTGGGTAGGGGCAAATGTAAATTTCCATTGTTCAGCAATAGCCAATTACTTGAGCTAGGCACTTTGTAATCACCTGGATGCAGAACACAAACCAAAAGGCAAGGAAGTAAATTGGTAATTAGGAATATCTAGAAAAAACTCAAAGTAACTGCCTTTCAATCCTATTTGTAAAAAATGGAGGCAAGCACCTTTCAGGTCTTAGACTATCATAAAGGTCTGAGGGAAGAAAAGAGGTGCTTGGGCCTGAAAAGTTAGAATTTTAAATTTGATCCTTTTAGAAACTTGCCTAGTTTTGCCAAGTCCAAGACTGGCCTCCATAGGCTCTCTTTTCTTGGGTCCGGTGGCAAACATTGAATAAAATCCTGAGCCCCTTCCCATTCTACTACTCTTTCTTCAGAATACATAGAAATATATAGGTTTGATCCAATGTCTTGGTGGGAGGGGGATTGGTGAATATCTAAAAACATTGTTCTTTTCAAGAAATGGAGACTTTATCTTTACCACAAAATCCTTATGACCTGAATGCCCTGAGTGATTTTTTTTCTCTCACTATTTTATTATATTCCCAGATATTACCCTATGTTTCCACTGAGAGTGGGTAATAGAGGTGAGCTTGGGTTATGTGAATTGGAGTGAGATTTGAGGAGTGGGAGAGGTCAGACCTCTGTTTAATCTTATCTGTTCATTTGTAAGATCTTGGTCCTGAGTGGACCCAGGCTTTCCCTTTGGTCAGCTTGCCATTTCCTCTTGAAATGCCCTTTCTTCTTTTTTGGTTGCTTGCCTCTATCTTGCTTCTGGTGAAAAATGCCGTTTGTTAGTATGTTAGTTCTAGGCTGGGTTGAAGAGGGCAGTCACTCCCTGAGCAAGGTGCTAGGAGCCATGATCAGCAGATACTGATTGTTTAGCAATGCATTAACAGCAGTTCTGAATGCCAGTATGGAAATTAATTCTGATACTGGCTTTCATTTGCTGTTAGGAGTGCAGCTCTCACTCCAATGCATCTTGTGTGGTGCAACAGAGTAACTGACCACATTGCTTATAGCTTGCATAATGGATCTACTGCATTATAGCCATCTTTAATATAGATAGAGTGCTTGGTAACCCAAATATGAGGTTCCATAAGTCTAGTATTTTCTTGCTCAGGCTTTCTGTACCATCTTCTCTGCCTTGTCCTTTTGTTGTGCCAGGAATGACCCCTAGCACTTCAACATATGAGATTATGTTTTATGTTCCTAAAAGCCAAGCAGGCAGGCAGAGACAGACAGATGTGTTGGATTTCATTCTACCTGTCATCAAGAAGGGGATTCATGGCTGACACCCAGCAGACCTCTTGCTGGAATCCATGAACACCACAGCTGGATTAGCAATACAGTTGTTATATTAGAAATGAAAGGAGTGTACAGACACATAAAAATGCAAATGTTTCCTGGGAACAAGGGGTAAAAATCAGACTCCAAAGATGCACTGGCAAATGCATCCTCTGAGACTTCAATCAGTGGAGGAATAGTGAAAGAGTCTGGCTCTGGCAAATGCTCATGTTCCCTATACCATTCTGGACACCAGAGAAATCCACAGAGTCATGCTTGAAGTAATCCTTCATTCTGTCAAGGATATCTCCAAATGGGAAGTTCTAGTGTAAAAGTAGAAGTTAAGCTGTTGTCTGTATTTGACTAGTTTTTACAAAGGGAGACAGTCTGGTTTGCATATGCCATTTTGATCACCTCTGAATCAGAAGATTCATTTGCCTCAAGTGAGAATGTTTCCACTCATTTTTATTTATAGTAGGCACTCCTGACACTGATGTCTGCTTTGATGTGGGCAGCATGGTCTTCAGATAAAGTATAAAGGCCTAAGGATGCTTCATCAGTTCTTGTGAGGGGAATCTGGAAGAGTGAGTTTGGCATAATGGTTAAGGTATTCACCTCATAGACACAAAGTACATGGTTTGATTCTGACATCAGGATATTGGCTAGGCTTAAAGTGGCCCTTCAGGGCAGTTGCCCTAGTACTAACCTTTGAAACTATTCAGGTATGGAAAGATGACCTGCCCAGTTTCTGCTGAGGCAAGATGTCAGACATGCGAGACTTGTATACCTTGGTTATCCTTTTGAGGATGATGGTCAGCTTAGAGGTATTTCATTGCTGGTGAGTGTGGAGGACTTCTGTTTTAAATCCATAGTTGCCCTTGCATGCCAGTACTGACGAGTACTGCCCTTACTGTGAGTTATCAGGATGCAGATGTTGGAAACAAATGATTGTGAAGATGGCTTCTGGACAGACTAAATGTGGGGTTTCAGCTGAGGAAGATATGCAATCATGTTTGAACTAGTCTCTTGAATTACATTTCTAAAGACTTTGTTCTAGGTATGTCACAATCAGGTAGTATTCCGACTCAATGGACATGTCATCAGCCTCCTGGGATTCCTTCTGTACTGGTTATTTCTCTCCATTTGTTGAGTGGACCATCTATGGTTGACTTAATAAATATCATGGTAGCCCTGGAAAATGTATGTAACTTATTTTCTGGTTCAGATAGTCCTGCAGAGATGTGGGTGTCCACTTAATGCTCTTCTAGTTCAATCTGGCACATCTGTTATAGGAGGCAATGTAATGCACTAACACTGAGCAAAACAAACGCTGACTATAATAGACATTGTGTGGGATTTGACTCCCATAAGTAATACAGTTATTAACATTAACAAATTGACATTTATATTCCTTGTGCATGAAATCTCCTTACACTACAAACAAGCATACAAATATAAATGTGTAAGATTAGTTATCCATAATCTTGAAGCCAGGTTGAATTGACAAATCGATGATGCTTAGAAACTCAGATTGAAATATGGACCCTCTTGTACTGTGATTACAAAAAAAATGAAGATGAGGTGTGCAGACATCTACCTTATACCAAAAGTATGTTGATATCTAGGTGGGAGGGCATCCACCTTGCCCAGTGACAGGGAAGGGTGAATATCTCTGGAAGTCGGGCCACATATAGGGTCTAATATGGCAGAAGTCCTGAATGTTATCTCTAATGTAACACTAAACATTATAATAAACATGATCTGCTTTTGTTTTTGAAGGATGTAAGTTCTCTTCCCAAGTTGGAAATGAAGACCTGTTTGAAAATAACACTGCCAAGAGAATGTAACATTGTGTGAGTTTTGTATTGATATGGTGTGCTGATCTTGAGATAAGACATCAAATCAAGGTTTGTTCTACCACAGCTCCTGCTTTTGTTGCCAATCTGAATTCCATCCAGAAACAACAGGATAGAAGATATCTGAGAAGTAGAATGGGATTTTTGATAGGACTTGACAATCAAGCTTTCCATAAGACTGCCGCATACAGTTTCCAGTCTGTATACTGTGTTGGTGAGTGTACTGGCTACCGCCATGCATCCAGTTACTTAACTTACAGTTGTAAGCATTATTTATGTAAGATACTTTGTGGTAAGAACAATGCAGTCTATTTATCTCATGCCACCTTTCTCCATTTTGTTGCACTTCAACATCTTTCTTGTAATGCTTTAGATTTATATGCATCACTGTGGTTTTATAAATATCAGTAAGTACATTAATAACAGGCATCCGACAGCTAAGAGTGTAAAGTGCGTTTCTCTTGCATTATTACAGATAAATTCAAGTCTCTGACTGCATGAAACATGAATTCTGAACTTTCATCACCTCGGGACATCCTTGTCATGTCACTGGCACTCAACTCATTTGGTCAAAAAGCATATCAGCCAAGTATAGATTTTCAAGCATTTAACTGCCATGCTTCTGACCAGAGCATATATTTCATGGTTGAAAATGCTGAAGTTTTATTTTTTTCTCATTCATTCATTCTCATTCACTCACATTATAAGGAGTGATATCCATTTGATGAATAAGAGTGCTAATGCATTTACTTATTATAGTAACAAAGTCAAAACAAGTTTGGGGAAATTCTGTTGACTTTATGCTAATATTTTATGATAATTATTTTATTTTAATGTGAAAATATTTTAGGAACCATATAGCTGATGCATACCTTGTAAACAGACATCTGATTTCATTATGCAGTACACTGGTATATGTAGGATATGTAGAATACATTAGAATGAGCAGGACCTAGTAATAATCATATAATTGCATCAAACACTGTGGGGCTCCAATTACACTGATAGGTAGCTGCAGGTATTCTGTAAACCAAGCAGGTTACTTATCACTTTCTATTTAAAGCAGAACAATAGCTTGGTTGTTGAATTCATAGATGCTATTTACAACACGACAAGTCTTTACTTTCTTTATATTTTTTCTATGAGTTTGGAATTGCAAAACTGTTCCAGGAATCTGCTTAGGTCAAATCCCATCTGATTTATCCCATAGGCTGTGAGGCTAATATTCTGGGCATTACTTTTCCCAGTGTAGAAATTATTGGCATTAAAATTTAATTTAATGAAAAAGATGAAAGTCCTTTGTCAGCACCATAATATATTTATTTTTATTTATTTTATTTATTTTACATTTGTTAACCAGGCTAGTCCAACTGGATATATTTCCATTTTCAGCAGAGGCCCGGGGAGAAAAGCTCCAAAATAACATTTAAAAGTTTATAATGCACTATTATAAGAGAGAGAAAAAATATACCTAACAGTGTGTTCTTTTTGTGTTTGTGTATTGAATTATTTTGGTGGAGCCATGCTGCCACATAATTCTTAGTTAAAAAAAAAAGAAAACTGGAAAATTCTTACAACTAAAGGAAGGTTTCTCTACAAGGCATACCTTTTTGGGGCATTACGTAATTATCTTATGTTATATTCTATATTAGTAGCACCTGTGCAGACATATCCTCTAACAGAATAAAAATTAAATTTTTGTTTAATAAGTACTACTATTACTTTTTCCTCATAATATAATAGGTATTCAAGCCCACTAAAGATGCAGATGATTTTAAAAATATGCAATGACATTACAGTTTCTCTATAAAGAAATTTAGCTGGTATACTGTATACATGACACACTTTTTAAAATGAGTGCAATTCCATACTTGTAAATTACACACACACACACACACACACACACACACACACACACACACACATATATATATATATATATATATATATATATATATATATATATATATATATATATATATATATATATAAATATATATAAATATATATATATATATATATATATATATATATATATATGTGTATATAGTACCCTTTCAAGGGATCAAAATTGCAGAACATCGAACCTCTGATCATCGAAGACCGGAGGATTGAAATTCTGCAATAATGAACCCTGTGACTGGAGATCACCATACAATGCAGAACAAGAACTTCACCATTCTGTTCACTGTAGTGTAATCTCAGAGTTGTTATATTTATGTAGCAGGGAATGTGGGGGTGCATGGGGGTGCCCCCTGCAAAAATGTGAAATAAGAAGTTTTCACATTTCAGGTTTTTTTTTGGGGGGGGGGGGGTTGATATTGCAGAATTTCGATCTTCTGGTCTCCAGTGATCACAGGTTTGATGTTCTTTAATTTCAATCCTTTGATGGGGACCTATATATATCTATCTCTATATATATACATATATATATATATATATATATATATATATATATATATATATATAAAACTAAAAAACTTCAAAACTAAACTAGGAGAGTATGCAAATAAACTCACAGGCAAAGCAGTTTCCTTAGCGCTTTCATCCTTTATTCGGTGTATAGGACTTCTTCAGAGAAACAATGCATTCAAATGAAAAACAGTAAATGTGCCTGTTTAAATAGTTAGAAGCATGCAGAACAATACAGTGGAATTGTTTAGAACCAATCAGTAATTACTAACAACCTGTAACAGCCTATAGATTCAAAGAATAATAAACCAAAATAAATGTGTACTAGTAAGCTGAGCAAGACAGGGTTGGTAAAACAAATGTCCAATCAAATAGTAAAAACATAGCAAACAGCCTATAGAAAAGAGTTAAACCTAAAAACCAATAGAAACAGAGAGCTGGACATAATATGAAGCTGAGAAAGTGAAGGAAAGGACTGAAAGAACGTTAATGACAATAAAAAGAAGTACAAGAATGAAAATATCCAAACAAAAATAAATGTACTAATATATAGAAGGCTTAAAACTAAAAACAGAAATAAACAGACAGACAATAACCTAGCAAATCCAGCATAAAGCACATCTAATGTTAATACTGTTATTGAGTCCCGGTGCTGAATCAGCACCTAATTGAAACTGCCATAATAATTCCTTCATTTCTAAGAGAGTGTTGCAATCACCAAAAAAGGGTAAAAGTTTCTGTAATACAAAGAAGAAAAAACCTGTGAAGTTTGAACATTTTGACAGCTGCATACACTATCCAGTCAGTGTGGCAGTAATAGAACTGTCTAAAAATCACCTTGTAACCACAATGTGGAAAAGTGTAAGAGCTGCCACACAAAATATGTTGACACACAACACAATGACCACAGCTAAACATTCCTGGACGTTCTTGTTGAGTAGAAGGGTTAACCATCTGGTATGGATGATCCCCGTTCTCAAAGCTGCATCTTAGAGAAAAGGATTTTTTGTAAGCAAAAGAAGGCTGTGGTCCAAGTACTTGTTTCAGAGTATCTTGACTGGAAAAAATATTCCAGTTCCTGGTAATAATATGTCAAATAGCATGCATGTCTCTGCTGATAGGCAGGGGGAAACTGCATAGCCTGTTAGAGTTAACATTACGATTTCCACTTTCTATGTAGCCAAAACGTAGAATGGGCTTGTGCATAAACTCCCTTTCATACTGGACTCTTTCTAACTCAGTATCAATGAAGTTTGTAGGGTAGTTTCTGGCTAGAAACATGAGTTTGAGAAAATTAGCCTCTATATTAAACTCATTATTATCACTGATGATGCGTGAGAGCCTAATAAATTGTCCATGAATCACATTCATTTTAACAAAAGGTGGATACAGGCTGCTGTATTCAAGAAAGTTGCTTCTGTAAGTCTTTTTACGGTGGATGGATGATTCTAAAGTGTTAGTGGAGGGATAGATGCTAATGACAGTGTCCAGGAAGTTAATGGAAGTGCCTTTGCCAGAGATAGTGAAATCCAAGTAACTGATGCTATTCATAAGCTCAGTTATGAAAGAAGACAAATCATTTTGTGATCACTCCCACACAAAAAAAATGTCATCTATGTAACGCCTGTAAAAGCGTACCAACATAAAGCCAGGAAGATGTATCAGAGTCTCATATTCCCATGTACTCAATACAGGATTAGCAAAGCAGGGGGCCATTTTTGACCCCATTGCAACTCCTCGTACCTGTTTGTAGATCTTCTGGTTGAAGATCTAGAAATTATTATTAAGAACCACTTTAACAAGTTCACAAATTGTGTTAACTTTGGCTGTGGAGAAGCCAGTGTACTTGGAGAGAAAGAGTCTAACAGCTTCCATTCCTTCTTCATGTGGGATGTTGGTGTATAGCGCCACAACATCAAGGGTAACTAGCAAGCATTTGCTGGGATTAATGTTTGCTTTGTAAAGATGAGAAATCCCAAGAATCCTTGAGATAAAATTTGTCTCTCTAACGGATGTTATTTCAACTGCCACCAATACGGAACAGACACAACAGTTAATTAACAGCCATAGCCCACAGGATGCGTTACCCACTGTATCCTCCCTTCTACATGAAGGCATCTTGGAAGAGAACAATTCCATTAGTCACAATGACCCCAATATTATGGCTAATAATATGCCTCTTTTGAATGATAATTGCAACAGTAATTTTTTAGAACTGGGCCATTGGGATGTGAGGAACACACCGAGGACTCAGAACAAATTTGGCCAAGGGAGGAGAGAAGGAATGAGAGGACGGAGACATGTTCCCATGGGGACACCCATGAGAACCAGGAGCCATCGCAGGATTTAACAACTAATGACAGCACCATCAAGCTAGAGGAACACACCGAGGACTCAGAACAGATTTGCCAGAAGGAGGAGAAAGAGAATCAGTGGACGCAGTCATGTTCCCATATGGACACCCATGAGAACCAGGAGCCATCGCAGGTTTTAACAACTAATGACAGCACCATCAAACTAGAGTTTCTCTCATGCCCAGTTTTTAATCTAACTGATAGAACTTTCCCAGAAGCACACATGCAGTTTGTTAGCAAAGGTTTCATGTTCATCACACGGCAGAGAGCCAGCATTACGGATGCGTTACTCGAACTCAGACTTTTCATAAGAAAACTCAACCTGAAGATCTGGCATCACAACCATAGTGATAAAGAAAGTGAACAATCAGATTCAAACTTAGATTACAGTCATAATCACCACTCCACTGTGAAAAACAAGAGTCTGTTCAACCCTACTTAGAAATCAAGCAGTTCACACCTTCATGAAAGTATGTGAACATGACATCAGACAGGTTCTGAACCAACACAATAATTTCAAATGGTTCAATTTAACAACCAATGAAATGAGTGCTTTACAGGATCTTAAACATGATCATACACTAAGAATAATGAAAGCCGATAAGGGCACTGGAACGGTGCTCATGTCACAAGATGAATACATTCATAAAAATGAAACCGAACTTACTGATGAGTCCTTCTTTATAGCCACGAACACGGATAAAGTAAACAGACAATTCAATAAAATTGATTCTATTTTGAAAAAAACTCGAACTATCAGAATACATCTCTTTAGATGAATATCTGTACATGCTTGTCCCTAACCCTAGCTTAGGGAAAATGTTCGGCATCCCTAAAGTGCACAAAAATGAAGTAAACCCCCCTTTCAGACTTGTCATTTCCAACCAACGTACTAAGACTGAGAAGATACCAGAATACCTCAATACCATCCTTAACCCGGTAGTACAGGAGACCAAATTTTATCTCAAGGATTCTTGGGATTTCTTAAACCATCTTTACAAAGCAAACATTAATCCCAACAAATGCCTGCTAGTTACCCTCGATGTTGTGGCACTATACACCAACATCCCACATCAAGAAGGAATGGAAGCTGTTAGACTCTTTCTCTCCAAGTACGCTGGCTTCTCCACAGCCAAAGTTAACACAATTTGTGAACTTGTTAAAGTGGTTCTTAATAATAATTTCTAGATCTTCAACCAGAAGATCTATAAACAGGTATGAGGAGTTCCAATGGGGTCAAAAATGGCCCCCTCCTTTGCTAATCTCATATTGAGTACATGGGAATATGAGACTCTGATACATCTTCCTAGCTTTATGTTGGTACGCCTTTACAGGCATTACATAGATGACATTTTTTTGTGTGAGAGGGATCACAAAATAATTTGTCTTCTTTCATAACTGAGCTTATGAATAGCATCAGTTACTTGGATTTCACTATCTCTGGCGAAGGCACTTCCATTAACTTCCTGGACACTGTCATTAGCATCTATCCCTCCACTAACACATTAGAATCATCCACCTACCATAAAAAGACTTACAGAAACAACTTTCTTGAATACAGCAGCCAGCATCTGCCTTTTGTTGAAAGGAATGTGATTCGTGGACAATTCATTAGGGTCTCACGCATCATCAGTGATAATAATGAGTTTAATATAGAGGCTAATTTTCTCAAACTCATGTTTCTAGCCAGAAACTACCCTACAAACCTCATTGATACTGAGTTAGAAAGAGTCCAGTAGGAAAGGGAGTTTATGCACAAGCCCATTCTACGTTTTGGCTACACAGAAAGTGGAAATCATAATGTTAACTCTAATAGGCTATGCAGTTTCCCCCTGCCTATCAGCAGAGACATGCATGCTATTCGACATATTATTACCAGGTATTGGAATATTTTTTCCAGTCAAGATACTCTGAAACAAGTACTTGGACCACAACCTTCTTTTTCTTACAAAAAATCCTTTTCTCTAAGATGCAGCTTTGAGAACAGGGATCGTCCATACCAGATGGTTAACCCTTCTACTCAACAAGAACGTCCAGGAATGTTTAGCTGTGGTTATTGTGTTGTGTGTCAACATATTTTGTGTGGCAGCTCTTACACTTTTCCACATTGTGGTTACAAGGTGATTTTTAGACAGTTCTATTACTGCCACACTGACTGGATAGTGTATGCAGCTGTCTGCAAACACTGTCAATCCTTCTACATAGGAAAGACTTTTAGAAAGCTTTCAGATAGAATGAAGGAACACCTGGCAACAATCAGAAAAAAAGATGACTCTAATGCCTTAGGCTATCATAGCACAAGATGTTCAAACTTCACAGGTTTTTTCTTCTTTGTATTACAGAAACTTTCACCCTTTTTTGGTGATTGCAACACTCTCTTAGAAATGAAGGAATTATTATGGCAGTTTCAATTAGGTGCCGATTCGGCACCGGGACTCAATGACAGTATTAACATTAGATGTGCTTTATGCTGGATTTGCTAGGTTATTGTCTGTCTGTTTATTTCTGTTTTTAGTTTTAAGCCTTCTATATATTAGTACATTTATTTTTGTTTGGATATTTTCATTCTTGTACTTCTTTTTATTGTCATTAACGTTCTTTCAGTCCTTTCCTTCACTTTCTTAGCTTCATATTATGTCCAGCTCTCTGTTTCTATTGGTTTTTAGGTTTAACTCTTTTCTATAGGGTGTTTGCTATGTTTTTACTATTTGATTGGACATTTGTTTTACCAACCCTGTCTTGCTCAGCTTACTAGTACACATTTATTTTGGTTTATTATTTTTTGAATCTATAGGCTGTTACAGGTTGTTAGTAATTACTGATTGGCTCTAAACAATTCCACTGTATTGTTCCACATGCTTCTAACTAGTTAAACAGACACATTTACTCTTTTTCATTTGTATGCATTGTTTCTCTGAAGAAACCTATACACCGAATAAAGGATGACAGCGCTAAGGAAACTGCTTTGCCTGTGAGTTTATTTGCATACTCTCCTAGTTTAGTTTTGAAGTTTTTTACTCATTTGTTATTTTTCTTCATTAGTTCGCTTAGTCGGTTTTATTACAATATATATATATATATATATATATATATATATATATATATATATATACATAAAATATTATATTATATATTATATACTCAATGAAAAATTATTTGACCCTTCAGGAAGGAAAGTTGTCAATAAGGGTGCATATGTTGGTTTTGCACTTATTACATCCATTATAGCATTACATCTGGCCATAATTACATTTAATCCTTTCAAATGGATTTCATTTAGGAGTAGCATGAAAAATTAGGAGCTGGATCTTTACATGGTTAAATGGCAGAGCCAGAAGGTTGCAATATAAAGGTCAATGTTAGAAATAAGGAATGTTGATTGGGTTTTAGGTCAGTCTTGTGTCTGGCAGTCTTTGGTGACTTTGCTTCAAACATACTGAGTGAAGAGGGGGAATAAAAAACAAGGCCTACTACTTCGGTATCAGCATGAAGTTAAATTCACCAGTGGGGGCTGGGTAAAGAGTCTAAGAAAGGCTTTGGAAAGACTTGCTAAGTGGACAGTAATATGGCAGTTGAAGTTCAATGCTGGTAAATGGAACATACTAAATCACTGGGTTCTGCAGCATTAGTGAAACGTATAAGCCTGGCTTTGTAGAAGCAATCAGTGAAGAGCAGGAAAAGGATCTGGGAATGTTGAACTGAACTATCAGAAGCTGAGTGAGAGGGCAGTCAACAAAGAGAATGTTAGGGTGCAGCCTCATGGGATATATTCTGGAAGCAAAGATGTCATGTTTATGCTCTCTCTGGCCCCAGTCAGGCTACAACTTGATTAGTAAAAGCAGTTCTGGAGACCAATCAGTAGAGACTGACATCAAGCTACTAGAAAAAGCTTAGAGGAAGGCCACCATAATACTGTGTGGGTATGGAGGGAGGATATGACAAAAAATAGAGGATATGGAACTTATCTTACTAGATACTAGAAGAAATTAGGACAACATAATGTATGTGCGCAAAATCATGGTGGGTTGATTTGGAAAAGTCATTCTGAACAAGAAGGGCAGAGATTGGTTTCAAAAATTTCTCAGCAACTATCAATTTAACATATAATTATAGAACATATCATCAACATAAATCACTCTGTCTTTGTCTCTAAAGGTGTCACTCAGGAATCAGGTCTGTCTCCACTGCTTTCCTCTAATCGTCAACAGCCTTGCAGCTCACCCTAACACCCATACTACTTGGTACAGATGACGCCCTCTCAATGGTTGATTCTCAACAAACTCATTTTTAACACACACATGAAAAAAAAGCAAAGGTTTTGGCACAAAATAAAAACTTACATCTGTCCCTAATAACTGGAACATATACTGCTCATACCTCTCAACCTCTTAGCCCAAGAAATCTGGACAAAGCCTGTCATAATGGTGGGGGGGGGGGGCAAAGGCCCAAACATAGGGACAGATTTTAAATAATGCTCTCACAAATTTAGAAATGTATTTTCTAAAGAATATGAAGTCGGAAACTCAAATGCATGTCATTATTTAATGATTTAATTCCTCAGATCATCCGAGTGATTTGCCAGAAAATCTCAAACTTTATGAGGAACAAACCGAAAGTTTGAGGCAAAAATCTGGACAGATGAGAGGTGTGAATTACTGCTCCAACAGAGAAGCACTGGAAACCACTCCACAGACATTCAGTTTCTGATTTCATATCACTACCACAAAATCAAAAGCTAATGTTGTATTGCTCTGGGCAAGAAAAATCGCCTAGTTCCTATCTGCTGTTTACAGACTAAGACATTGAGAAAGGTTTTCTCCTACCTCACATAGAATATGGCCTACCACTTAAAAGTGCTCTAAGAAAAACTTATCCTCAATGCAAACCCTGTCCAACCGAATCTGCAGATTTATCATTCTAGCCTCTTTACCCCAAGTAAACATCACTGTGCAGTCCTCTCTAAAGTAAAGTGGCTAACAGGGACAGAAAAGATGTACCCTACTTCTAGCTTCCCTTTACTCATAAAGTAATTTACGAAGATACCTTTATATTCTTCTGCAACAGTCCATCCAAGAATACTTCCTCATACAATCTCAGATAAGAGATCTTACAGTCTCATTATCCCCGTATATGAAACTCAACCCCACTGAGAATAGCTTCTCTGTTATGTCTCTAGAAAATTGGGACTCACTTCCTCCCTACCTTAGAGGCATTGTATATTACACCACATTCCAGCAACAACTTAAGTAGTGCATGTTTACGAAAGCATCCTACAATTGCTTTTCTAGTCAAGGAATCATGTAATACTACAGTTTCCCACCTCAAATGCACACGTTTCCCACCAATGGTTTCACGTCTTCCAACACTGCATTTGTAACATCTCATCTCCCTAATGTCTTTCCTCTACTTCATTCTACACAGTTTGTACCTCTTCCTTCCCTTAATCAGAACTCCCTGTCTTAACCTTCTCCTTATCACTTTCTGCTCTAATCATCTTTCTTTTTCATCCCACTTTCACTCCTATTCATTTCTACATTCCTTACCCTCTCTTGTACAAGAGACAATTATATATAATGTTTTCATTCCTCTTATTCTGTTTTATGTATATTAAAGTATTGTTTATTCTTGCTTCTAACATAATTTGCTAAGAACTGAATACTAACACCTTTCTTTCTATAATGCATCCTGTCCTATTATATCCAAAGCTGATCCTGAGAATGGTCTATCAGATTAGTGTTCTTCCCTGGCTAACAAATGTTAAATAAATAAACAAAACATAAACAGATGTTAGAAGAATGAACACATGCAGCATATTTTATTAAACCACATCTCCCTGGATCTTTTTAAGTACTTCTTCATGCGGAGAGATGGAACTCCTGGAATGGATTGCCAAAATGAGTGGTGGAAAGGGAATCTATGGATCACTCAAAAGGTCACAGGACAGATGGAGAAGAAGCAAGTGCAGAAGACAGAGATGGATGAAGGACAAAAGTGCTGACTGGACCTAAAAGTCAGACCAGTTAGGCATATTGTTATCTCTGAGATCAAGTAAATGTAATGTAGAATAGCATACATGCCAACAGATGGGCACTGTTGATCCTAGTCTGTCAGGGAACAAGTACATGCTGTATGTTTCAACAGATTGTTTTAAAAGTAGTCACCTAAAATTGTTCATTAATAGAAAAATACCCTTGCTTTATTGGTAAGAACTGAACTTAGTTAAACCCATGGTTGACTGGTATACATTCACCATTCCCATCCTAATAAACTCTATACAGGAAATGACATGACATATGTAAGTCAGGGCAGCACACAATGATTAGTTAACTAATCATACTAGTCTTCCAAACATTTTTGGTAGTTCTATTCTCATTATATCACACAATGAAAGACAGACCAATATATCTGGCATTCAGTATTTGTAATTTAATAGCAGCCATATGCAAAGCCTGGATCTAGTGTACTACACTGTGGCAGTTGGGGTGCTCAGTTTATGCTTCTTTAGTACTTCAAGGTGGACTGAAATGGCATATATTTTAAACAAAAGAATTGACTTTATTTTACATTGTCTAGAATAAGGGAGAGTTTATAGCAGCATAAAGCTGATTCATAATGTAGGCAGCCATTCATTTATTTATCACAGTCTCAGGAGTGAATTTGCTTCTCAGAATGATTTACATTCCTAAATGCAGTTCAGTGAAGATTTGGCATGTGCAGAAAAATATTTGTAATTTTTGTGGACCACGGAAAAGTGGGGTTAAGTTCCTTTATCCAAAGCTGAAATGAGACTGAATTTCACCATAACGAACTTTAAATCAGGATAGAATACTCTATATCATTTCTTTAATTTAAGCACCTCCTGTTTTAATGTAACTACTATTTTGACAACAAGGTTTCACAACTTTTGCTAATTAATTTAAATGTGTTTTGCAGCATTAAATGTTAACAAAATGAAAATCCAAAATATTAAATATAGGTAAAATATCTTGTTCTTCCCATGTTTTTGAATGCCAGTTACCAGTTAATAAAAAAATAAACAAATACTGGGCCGGATTCACGATGGCTTGCACGGAGTCTAAGAGTAGAGTAAGACTCCATGCAGCCATCATGTCCGACGAGCGATCCAGGAACAGCCTGTAGGGGCGTGTAAGAGAGCTCCTAAAACGGCTCTTACACGGACAGGGCAGGGATATGCAAATTACCTCAATTGCAGGCGAAAGGCATGCAAATGAGGTAGATTTGCGATTCAGGAAACCCGTACCTGTCCGAGTAAGAGCAGTGTTATTTGTAGAAATGTACTCGGTTGACAACTGAGTACCGTTCTGCAGATAGCAAAACGGAGCCGTGACAGCTCCAAATAAAGGTTGCATCCAGTGCAGGAAGCATGCCAATGGCCAAATATACAGCCATTGGAAATGTTTCCTGATGCAATATAAAAATAAAAATATTTTTTTTTCGCCGATTTCTGACGTTTAAGCATAGCGCAGCGCCGTGCAAATGGGCTGTGCTCTAAAACCCAGAATACTAAAAATTAAAACCCACAAATGTAGAATTTATAGAAATTGTTAATGTACAATGCAAGGGAATGGCAGGCTGAAGACAACATGGCCACCGAGTAGTGGTTGCTAAGGGGGGAAGCTCAGTCTAAGACATGTAACCAAGCATTAGTAGGCAATCCTATGTAAATGGGTGTTAGGATAGTGAATCGCAAGTTTACATAGCAAATGAGGACAGTCAGTGGAGTGTAGGAGTAGGATATGGGGAGTAACAGAGTAGAAGATAGGTGACATCATGAGGGGGGTATGTATGAAAGAAGTGAAGCTCATTGGAGCAGAGTGGCATGTGTCAGCTGTCATTTATATGTCATGGAAAGAGGTGTGTCAATAGGTAGGCTAGGGAAAGGCAAGAAATGGAAGGTGTATGCTGTGGATAACACCAAAGTTTCTTGCTGAGTGGTATGTCTGCGTGTCTTGCGTGTAAACCCAAGTAAGACAGTGTGCACGTGTGTAAGCGTGAGTGCGCGCGTTTAAGCCTGAGTAAGGATGTATAAGGCTGTTTAAGGAATTGTAAGCGTGTTTACACTGGTGTGCGCACGTTTTAACCCGAATAAGCAAGTTTTAGTCCGTGTAAGCTTGTGTGCGCGCGTGGTAGCAGCTGTGCGTGTGTTTGCGCTTGTGTGCGCGGCACTCCCCCCTGAGAAAACAGAAAGGAAAAAGGAAGAACAACAAATAGTAGGAAGCTACCAGGGAGTACTAGCAGAGCTAGCAGGTGAAAACAATCAGAATCAGGCAATTACACAGGCAGTACACTAGCCCAGCCTAGCACTTAAAACTCTGCAAACAACAGTCCATTATGTTTCTCACAAGAGACACTGCAGTAAGCTAAGAGAAGTGAAAACTGAAAAAGCTTTACTGAGACAAAGAAATGTTATGGGGCTGCCATTGCTGTTATAAGGAGACATATGCAACATGCTGAGGGTGGTGACAATGGAAATGCTGCAGGACAACCCACAGTGAAGAGACGGAGAAGAGTGTACAGGCCCAGGGCAACCTACCAGGGGCTACATGAGCTTGAGATAGTGGAGCACTATAGAGTGGACAGAGACCTCCTACAGCAAATGGTTGAGCTGTGCACGCCACGCCTCACACACAGAACCAACAGAGGGGAACCCATCCCAGTGGAAACCAAGGTATGTGTTGGCCTAAGAATACTAGCAACAGGTACCTTCCAGAGACCAACTGGTGATATGATGGGGATATCACAGGCATCAGCATCCAGGGTACTACACCAGTTTCTGGATGCCATGTCAGCACATGTCGGTGATCATGTATATTTCCCCAGTTCCCGTGAGGTATTGGCCAGCAATATGTGTCTCTTCCAGCAAATAGCGGAATACCCTGAGGTAGTGGGTGCAATAGACTGCACGCACATATGCATCAAAGCACCAGCCGGCGAGCGCGGTAGGGTCTACTTCAACCGCAAGGGCTTCCCCTCCATCAACTGCCAGGTCATGTGTAATGCCCAGGGCATAATATGCAGGCTGCCCTGGAAGCTACCATGATTCCCATATCTGGCATCTGACACAGCTGTACCAGACATTTGCCAATGGGGACATCCCACATGGTCACCTAGTGGGGGATGCTGGCTATGCACTGGAGCCGTGGCTGATGACACCCATCAGAAATGCACACACACCTGAACAGGAACGCCATAATGAGGCACACGCACAAGCACGTAATGTAACAGAGCGTGTGTTTGGGCTGCTCTAGTCACGGTTCCGGTGCCTGGACACATCTGGTGGAGCCTTGCAATACTCACCAACTACATGTACCCAAATTGTCATGGTATGTGCTATGCTACATAATATGATTCTGCAAAAACAGCTGCAGCAGGACCAGCATAGGCCTGGGCCAAACAGCCCTCCACCATTGCCAAGGCCATCACAGGCAGAGGGTGACTCGGAGGAGGAACAACCTGAGCCTGCCCCAGTAGGCAGAAGGAGGCGTGCCCAGTATGCTTTGGCCTTGACAAAGAGGCAACGCATAGCACATACACTGGCTCAGTAGGAACTCTGGAAATGATACCTGTCTCCGACTCGCACATAAAGTAAAAGGGATGCCTAAGTTGACACTACCTGCTTCCAAACATGTGCAGGGAGTGTAGTATGTGCATCCAACATAGGCAGCCCTGCAGCACCACTTAAGGCATGAATGCCATGTGTTAAGCAATATAAAGCAGTGCTAAACAGCAATTACCACCATGTAGTATATGCAAACAAAATCGCAAACACCAACTAGCACAACTGTGGTCAATGTTCAGTAATATTGGGCAACGTCCAGCAATGTTGGTGAATATTGAGCAATGTCGGACAAGCCTCGTCTAAGTAGGGCATAGCTGAACAAAAGCCAACGTGCTCATATTTGCTTAACAGGCCCTTAAGCAGTCTGGTCTGCTCAGTATGAAAATATAAAGCAGTGATGGGCCTTGAACCCAGGATACTATGCACTATAGCCAAAGTACTGAACCACTAAACCATGACAGTATTGCAGTGGCCCACCTGTATGACGGAATGTTGATAAGTCTATGCAAAGTATTCCATTGAAACCCTGCAGGCACAGCATAATCCTTGTTGAGTTATGACACAAAGGTGAGTCCTGCAGTGAGAACATAACCTGACTTCCACCACACACAGTATAAATGTTAATATTGGTCATGTTCGCACACATCAACAAATGTAGTGGACCTCAGATAGCAACATACTGAAGGGTCACACTGGGCATGCTCACACACTTGAATAAATGAGACAAATGTCAGGCAACAAAACATGGAATGGCAGAACTGGGCATGCTCACACACTTAGGCCATGTCTGAGTACAGCAGTGGGCCACGCATATCTGGCAGTTGCATGTGTTAACCCAGGAACCTGTCATTATACAGCAATCCACCCTGTGCACACAGTTATATGACAACAGACACATCTATAATATAGTGGAACCCTGTCATAATCAAATATGTTCTGCAGATACCGAAGTTGTTCATGGAAACTGGTAAAGCAAAGATGATAAAGACCTGCAAACAGTGTCAGCAATAAACATTGTGCATCTTGAGCATTAGCATAGGTTCAGAGGTAGATACTAGGCTATCTGCCCTAGGACATGTGCAAGCCTAGCCAGAGTGTGTTTGGCATTCGCAACCCTGTCAGATTACTACACTGTGTGTGTGAATAGTAGGTCACACAAGATAGCCCATGTACGTTTAGGCTAGTGTGCCTCTGTCTAGCAGGGACAAAGAAGATATCCCAGGGGTAAATATACGATCACCCATACAGTCGTCAAGATGTCTCCAGTAGGTGGTCAGTGGGTGGCTCTGCCTATGTGAAACTGGGATTACATTCTGTAGTGAGTGGAGCCTCTGGGATAAGAATCTGTCCATCCACAATGTCCTATTAACATCTGTGCTGAGGTATACGTCCCTAGAGTGTGTAGCTCCAAGGGAGTTGGATATCCTGAGGTGGAGCATGTCCAGTAATTCTGGGCTGGGTATATCTGTAAACAACAGGCACACATCATATCTGAGTAGGTGGTAAGTGACTGAATAGAGCTGGAGTTACTGCATCTGAACTATGCATGGCATCTGTGTGAGTCCCTAGATCTGCTTGGTGAGGACATTCCGTGGCCAGTACAGTTGCTGCAGGTGTCAGGTAAGGTATACCCCAAATGCGGCATTGTAGCCAAGCATGGATGTGATGAGTATAGGGGCACAATGACCTCACTCGATCTAGATGTGAAACCATATGGGATAAGGTGGCCCACATAGAAGGTGTGTCCAACCAGTTTGGCAACGTGAATGTTAAAGGCGACAGTATGAACAAGTCCTGTCCCCAAACCCCTAACAACTCCTACCATATGTAATGGAGTACTACCTATGTGGTAATGTGTGGGCATGTTGTTACTCCCAAAGGGGATGACTATGCAACTAATGGCATTTAGCTGTAGGCCATGGCTCAGGCATCAGTCATCCACCTCTGTGAGACCCTGATTGAGTATGCATGTGGCAGCTGGAGAGTTGATCATGGCACCCAGTTTGCAGTCAAGTGCAAACATGTTCAGCCATATTCCCCCTGTGGTAGCCTGTATGTAAGACAAATACATACTGAACAAGAGAGGTCCCAGGACTGAGCCGTGTGGGATGCCATGTGTAACTAGTGTATAGTCAGACATGGCACCTGCAAGTCTGACCATGTGTGTGCTATCCCTGATCTAGGTATCAATCCATTGTGTGAGATATGTGTCCATATTGACGCTGGTGAGCCTATGCATAATGGCCCAGTGGGTTATTGTGTTGAAGGGTTTTGCAAGGTTCAGGTAGGCTGTGTGGACAGCCGTCCCTATGTCGATGGACCTGTTAGCTATTTAAAGAATACAAACAGGTTCAAGAGGCAAGATCTGCCCACAGCAATGCTGAAATATGTAGGACAGTGTCTGTAGGTTCCCGATGTCTATGTGTATGAGTCCTATGACAATATGCTCCATAGCTTTGCAGAACAGGCTACATAGGCTTATAGGGGAATATTGTCTGTGGTCCATTGTGGCACCATCTCTGTGGAGCGGGACCACTGTCACAGTACGCCATTCCTTGGGTACATATCCTGTGGTAACTCTGATATTGAACAGTGATGTAATGTGAGGGTTGCGTCTGTGATGATGCTCGTGTATGATGCAGGCTGGGACACCATCTGGTCACATTGATACTGTGATTTACACTGTGGGGTGGGCAGCACTCACCTGTTACTGTGTGATGTCAGGGAGGTTATACTCTGTTGGGATGGATAGTTGCTCCTTAGGGGGGATGGGTGGGAGACATCTGCACTGAACTTGTTTGCCAGGATGTAGGCAATGCCATTGGGTTCAGGGTAGGTTTAGTCAGTATGCAGTAACTCACAGCATATCAGTGAGTGTCCACCCAGGTTTCTGACATGTGATAGTCCTACGTGTCTGTTGCAATTGTCTGGTAGAAGCGGCCCTTAGAAAAGTCCATGAGTGATTGTAGCTGTCTGCTAGTACAGATCACAGATGCCTTCCCAGTCTGGGATTGTGCTCTATCATGTAGTAGCTTCTTCCTGACGTTGTACATCTTATTAATGGCTGGGGTCTATCAGACAGGTCCCCTGCCACTGTAGTAGTGGGTCCTGTTGTTATTTGGGATAGCACAATCCATGCAGTCCGCTAGGTGTCCATAGAATGTGTATGTAAAGGATGCAGCAGTGTGAGCCATATATGCCACTGTCTCAGGATCTCTGAAGGATACCACCTTGCTTCGGTGAAGTGAGATGTTGGCTCATGAGAAGTTCACCAAGATTACCCAGGATGGGTGTGTGGAGGGTATATGTATGTCCTGTGAGATACATGTATGTTCTGACCTTACCAATGAGGGGTATATCACTGGTGTGGAACATAGAGTCCCCATGTTGGTGATGATCAGGTCCAATATGTATTCCCCCTTGTGGCTGTGCTGACTGGTTGTGCCATAGCATATGAGTACACAAATTGTAGCGATTGTTGTGTGAGGGTGTCGGGGCTTGAGTAGTATCCCCAGTCAATATTTGTGTATATGAAGTCGCACAATATAATGGTGTTTGTGGAGACCTTCATATTCTCCGTAGTTCCCAAGAAAGCCGAGTATGGTTCCTGAGTTTGGGAGTGTGTTCTGTAGCAGGCAACAAACTGAAAGGCAGTATTGCACAATGGTAGTTGTATATGTATGGTCTGTGATGCTTTGTGCAGTGCTACTAACCTGGAGGTGTGTGTATCTGTGATGTATATCTACATTGGCAAAACAAAGAGAGTTTTTAAGAGAAGAGTGTATGAGCATGTTCTGGCCATAAAAAAGAAAGATAAAAATAATGCATTAGCCAGGCATGCAGATACATGTAAAGATTTCAAGAAATTTGAATTCTTTATTTTAGATAGAGTTAAAAAAGGACTATTCTCAGGAGACTTGAACAATATTTTGAATGTAAGGAGTCCCTGTGGCAGTTAGTCTTTGGGGCAGATCAAACACCAGGGCTAAATGAAGTAATAAACTTGAAATGTTTTTTAATTTATAGATAGCAAGAAAAATAATTAGTTATTTTAACTAAAAAATAACTAAAAACAAGTAAAAACAATCAAAAGATTTGAAAATATGGGAATGAGTTTTTAAAGCTTTTTAAAGCTTATTTATTAGTGTATTATTAACATGAGTAAATGGTAAATATTACAAGGAATTATGAAAGCATTTCATGTATTAATTAATTAATTTGTTTTCAAATGGTATGACATCATTTCCTGTGGAAATAGTATTTAAACAGCATTTTTTCACAACAAAATGTTTCTGAGGAAGTTCACGTTAATAAAAGTGAATGAAAGCACTTAAATTCAAATTGGAGAGTGAGAATTTGTTCTTTGGAAGTTCATTTGATTATTGCCTGGTTTTCAGTGTGTTTGTCATTTCTACATTCCTTACCCTCTCTTGTACAAGAGACAATTATATATAATGTTTTCATTCCTCTTATTCTGTTTTATGTATATTAAAGTATTGTTTATTCTTGCTTCTAACATAATTTGCTAAGAACTGAATACTAACACCTTTCTTTCTATAATGCATCCTGTCCTGTTATATCCAAAGCTGATCCTGAGAATGGTCTATCAGACTGGTGTTCTTCCCTGGCTAACAAATGTTAAATAAATAAACAAAACATAAACAGATGTTAGAAAAATGAACACATGCAGCATATTTTATTAAACCACATCTCCCTGGATCTTTTTAAGTACTTCTTCATGCGGAGAGATGGAACTCCTGGAATGGATTGCCAAAATGAGTGGTGGAAAGGGAATCTATGGATCACTCAAAAGGTCACAGGACAGATGGAGAAGAAGCAAGTGCAGAAGACAGAGATGGATGAAGGACAAAAGTGCTGACTGGACCTAAAAGTCAGACCAGTTAGGCATATTGTTATCTCTGAGATCAAGTAAATGTAATGTAGAATAGCATACATGCCAACAGATGGGCACTGTTGATCCTAGTCTGTCAGGGAACAAGTACATGCTGTATGTTTCAACAGATTGTTTTAAAAGTAGTCACCTAAAATTGTTCATTAATAGAAAAATACCCTTGCTTTATTGGTAAGAACTGAACTTAGTTAAACCCATGGTTGACTGGTATACATTCACCATTCCCATCCTAATAAACTCTATACAGGAAATGACATGACATATGTAAGTCAGGGCAGCACACAATGATTGGTTAACTAATCATACTAGTCTTCCAAACATTTTTGGTAGTTCTATTCTCATTATATCACACAATGAAAGACAGACCAATATATCTGGCATTCAGTATTTGTAATTTAATAGCAGCCATATGCAAAGCCTGGATCTAGTGTACTACACTGTGGCAGTTGGGGTGCTCAGTTTATGCTTCTTTAGTACTTCAAGGTGGACTGAAATGGCATATATTTTAAACAAAAGAATTGACTTTATTTTACATTGTCTAGAATAAGGGAGAGTTTATAGCAGCATAAAGCTGATTCATAATGTAGGCAGCCATTCATTTATTTATCACAGTCTCAGGAGTGAATTTGCTTCTCAGAATGATTTACATTCCTAAATGCAGTTCAGTGAAGATTTGGCATGTGCAGAAAAAATATTTGTAATTTTTTGTGGACCACGGAAAAGTGGGGTTAAGTTCCTTTATCCAAAGCTGAAATGAGACTGAATTTCACCATAACGAACTTTAAATCAGGATAGAATACTCTATATCATTTCTTTAATTTAAGCACCTCCTGTTTTAATGTAACTACTATTTTGACAACAAGGTTTCACAACTTTTGCTAATTAATTTAAATGTGTTTTGCAGCATTAAATGTTAACAAAATGAAAATCCAAAATATTAAATATAGGTAAAATATCTTGTTCTTCCCATGTTTTTGAATGCCAGTTACCAGTTAATAAAAAAATAAACAAATACTGGGCCGGATTCATGATGGCTTGCACGGAGTCTAAGAGCAGAGTAAGACTCCATGCAGCCATCATGTCCGACGAGCGATCCAGGAACAGCCTGTAGGGGCGTGTAAGAGAGCTCCTAAAATGGCACTTACACGGACAGGGCAGGGATATGCAAATTACCTCAATTGCAGGCAAAAGGCATGCAAATGAGGTAGATTTGCGATTCAGGAAACCCGTACCTGTCCGAGTAAGAGCAGTGTTATTTGTAGAAATGTACTCAGTTGACAACTGAGTACCGTTCTGCAGATAGCAAAACGGAGCCGTGACAGCTCCAAATAAAGGTTGCATCCAGTGCAGGAAGCATGCCAATGGCCAAATATACAGCCATTGGAAATGTTTCCTGATGCAATATAAAAATAAAAATATTTTTTTTCGCCGATTTCTGACGTTTAAGCGTAGCGCAGCGCCGTGCAAATGGGCTGTGCTCTAAAACCCAGAATACTAAAAATTAAAACCCACAAATGTAGAATTTATAGAAATTGTTAATGTACAATGCAAGGGAATGGCAGGCTGAAGACAACATGGCCACCGAGTAGAGGTTGCTAAGGGGGGAAGCTCAGTCTAAGACATGTAACCAAGCATTAGTAGGCAATCCTATGTAAATGAGTGTTAGGATAGTGAATCGCAAGTTTACATAGCAAATGAGGACAGTCAGTGGAGTGTAGGAGTAGGATATGGGGAGTAACAGAGTAGAAGATAGGTGACATCATGAGGGGGGTATGTATGAAAGAAGTGAAGCTCATTGGAGCAGAGTGGCATGTGTCAGCTGTCATTTATACGTCATGGAAAGAGGTGTGTCAACAGGTAGGCTAGGGAAAGGCAAGAAATGGAAGGTGTATGCTGTGGATAACACCAAAGTTTCTTGCTGAGTGGGTATGCACGCGTGTGCGCGCGTGTAAACCCAAGTAAGACAGTGTGCATGTGTGTAAGCGTGAGTGCGCGCGTTTAAGCCTGAGTAAGGATGTATAAGCTGTTTAAGGAATTGTAAGCATGTTTACGCTGGTGTGCACACGTTTTAACTCGAATAAGCAAGTTTTAGTCCGTGTAAGCTTGTGTGCGTGCGTGGTAGCAGCTGTGCGTGTGTTTGCGCTTGTGTGCGCGGCACTCCCCCCTGAGGAAACAGAAAGGAAAAAGGAAGCACAACAAATAGTAGGAAGCTACCAGGGAGTACTAGCAGAGCTAGCAGGTGAAAACAATCAGAATCAGGCAATTACACAGGCAGTACACTAGCCCAGCCCAGCCTAGCACTTAAAACTCTGCAAACAACAGTCCATTATGTTTCTCACAAGAGACACTGCAGTAAGCTAATAGAAGTGAAAACTGAAAAAGCTTTACTGAGACAAAGAAATGTTAGGGGCTGCCATTGCTGTTATAAGGAGACATATGCAACATGCTGAGGGTGGTGACAATGGAAATGCTGCAGGACAACCCACAGTGAGGAGACGGAGAAGAGTGTACAGCCCAGGGCAACCTACCAGGGGCTACATGAGCTTGAGATAGTGGAGCACTATAGAGTGGACAGAGACCTCCTACAGCAAATGGTTGAGCTGTGCAGGCCACGCCTCACACACAGAACCAACAGAGGGGAACCCATCCCAGTGGAAATCAAGGTATGTGTTGGCCTAAGAATACTAGCAACAGGTACCTTCCAGAGACCAACTGGTGATATGATGGGGATATCACAGGCATCAGCATCCAGGGTACTACACCAGTTTCTGGATGCCATGTCAGCACATGTCGGTGATCATGTATATTTCCCCAGTTCCCGTGAGGTATTGGCCAGCAATATGTGTCTCTTCCAGCAAATAGCGGAATACCCTGAGGTAGTGGGTGCAATAGACTGCACGCACATATGCATCAAAGCACCAGCCGGCGAGCGCGGTAAGGTTTAATTCAACCGCAAGGGCTTCCCCTCCATCAACTGCCAGGTCATGTGTGATGCCCAGGGCATAATATGCAGGCTGCCCTGGAAGCTACCATGATTCCCATATCTGGCATCTGACACAGCTGTACCAGACATTTGCCAATGGGGACATCCCACATGGTCACCTAGTGGGGGATGCTGGCTATGCACTGGAGCTGTGGCTGATGACACCCATCAGAAATGCACACACACCTGAACAGGAACGCCATAATGAGGCACACGCACAAGCACGTAATGTAACAGAGCGTGTGTTTGGGCTGCTCAAGTCATGGTTCCGGTGCCTGGACACATCTGGTGGAGCCTTGCAATACTCACCAACTACATGTACCCAAATTGTCATGGTATGTGCTATGCTACATAATATGATTCTGCGAAAACAGCTGCAGCAGGACCAGCATAGGCCTGGGCCAAACAGCCCCCCACCATTGCCAAGGCCATCACAGGCAGAGGGTGACTCGGAGGAGGAACAACCTGAGCCTGCCCCAGTAGGCAGAAGGAGGCGTGCCCAGTATGCTTTGGCCTTGACAAAGAGGCAACGCATAGCACATACACTGGCTCAGTAGGAACTCTGGAAATGATACCTCTCTCCGACTCGCACATAAAGTAAAAGGGATGCCTAAGTTGACACTACCTGCTTCCAAACATGTGCAGGGAGTGTAGTATGTTCATCCAACATAGGCAGCCCTGCAGCACCACTTAAGGCATGAATGCCATGTGTTAAGCAATATAAAGCAGTGCTAAACAGCAATTACCACCACGTAGTATATGCAAACAAAATCGCAAACACCAACTAGCACAACTGTGGTCAATGTTCAGTAATATTGGGCAACGTCCAGCAATGTTGGTGAATATTGAGCAATGTCGGACAAGCCTCGTCTAAGTAGGGCATAGCTGAACAAAAGCCAACGTGCTCATATTTGCTTAACAGGCCCTTAAGCAGTCTGGTCTGCTCAGTATGAAAATATAAAGCAGTGATGGGCCTTGAACCCAGGATACTGTGCACTATAGCCAAAGTACTGAACCACTAAACCATGACAGTATTGCAGTGGCCCACCTGTATGACGGAATGTTGATAAGTCTATGCAAAGTATTCCATTGAAACCCTGCAGGCACAGCATAATCCTTGTTGAGTTATGACACAAAGGTGAGTCCTGCAGTGAGAACAGAACCTGACTTCCAACACACACAGTATAAATGTTAATATTGGTCATGTTCGCACACATCAACAAATGTAGTGGACCTCAGATAGCAACATACTGAAGGGTCACACTGGGCATGCTCACACACTTGAATAAATGAGACAAATGTCAGGCAACAAAACATGGAATGGCAGAACTGGGCATGCTCACACACTTAGGCCATGTCTGAGTACAGCAGTGGGCCACGCATATCTGGCAGTTGCATGTATTAACCCAGGAACCTGTCATTATACAGCAATCCAACCTGTGCACACAGTTATATGACAACAGACACATCTATAATATAATGGAACCCTGTCATAATCAAATATGTTCTGCAGATACCGAAGTTGTTCATGGAAACTGGTAAAGCAAAGATGATAAAGACCTGCAAACAGTGTCAGCAATAAACATTGTGCATCTTGAACATTAGCATAGGTTCAGAGGTTGATACTAGGCTATCTGCCCTAGGGCATGTACAAGCCTAGCCAGAGTGTGTTTGGCATTCGCAACCCCGTCAGATTACTACACTGTGTGTGTGAATAGTAGGTCACACAAGATAGCCCATGTACGTTTAGGCTAGTGTGCCTCTGTCTAGCAGGGACAAAGAAGATATCCCAGGGGTAAATATACGATCACCCATACAGTCGTCAAGATGTCTCCAGTAGGTGGTCAGTGGGTGGCTCTGCCTATGTGAAACTGGGATTACATTCTGTAGTGAGTGGAGCCTCTGGGATAAGAATCTGTCCCTCCACAATGTCCTATTAACATCTGTGCTGAGGTATATGTCCCTAGAGTGTGTAGCTCCAAGGGAGTTGGATATCCTGAGGTGGAGCATGTCCAGTAATTCTGGGCTGGGTATATCTGTAAACAACAGGCACACATCATATCTGAGTAGGTGGTAAGTGACTGAATAGAGCTGGAGTTACTGCATCTGAACTATGCAGGGCATCTGTGTGAGTCCCTAGATCTGCTTGGTGAGGACATTCCGTGGCCAGTACAGTTGCTGCAGGTGTCAGGTAAGGTATACCCCAAATGCGGCATTGTAGCCAAGCATGGATGTGATGAGTATAGGGGCACAATGACCTCACTCGATCTAGATGTGAAACCATATGGGATAAGGTGGCCCACATAGAAGGTGTGTCCAACCACTTTGGCAACGTGAATGTTAAAGGCGACAGTATGAACAAGTCCTGTCCCCAAACCCCTAACAACTCCTACAATATGTAATGGAGTACTACCTATGTGGTAATGTGTGGGCATGTTGTTACTCCCAAAGGGGATGACTATGCAACTAATGGCATTTAGCTGTAGGCCATGGCTCAGGCATCAGTCATCCACCTCTGTGAGACCCTGACTGAGTATGCATGTGGCAGCTGGAGAGTTGATCATGGCACCCAGTTTGCAGTCAAGTGCAAACATGTTCAGCCATATTCCCCCTGCGATAGCCAGTACGTAAGACAAATATATATTGAACAAGAGAGATCCCAGGACCAAGCTGTGTGGGATGCCATGTGTAACTGGTGTATAGTCAGACATGGCACCTGCAATTCTGACCATGTGGGTGCTATCCCTGATCTAGGTATCAATCCATTGTGTGAGATATGTGTCCAAATTGACGCTGGTGAGCCTATGCATAATGGCCCAGTGGGTTATTGTGTTGAAGGGTTTTGCAAGGTTCAGGTAGGCTGTGTGGACAGCCGTCCCTATGTCGATGGACCTGTTAGCCATTTAAAGAATACAAACAGGTTCAAGAGGCAAGATCTGCCCACAGCAATGCTGAAATATGTAGGACAGTGTCTGTAGGTTCCCGATGTCTATGTGTATGAGTCCTGTGACAATATGCTCCATAGCTTTGCAGAACAGGCTACATAGGCTTATAGGGGAATATTGTCTGTGGTCCATTGTGGCACCATCTCTGTGGAGTGGGACCACTGTCGCAGTACGCCATTCCTTGGGTACATATCCTGTGGTAACTCTGATATTGAACAGTGATGTAATGTGAGGGTTGCGTCTGTGATGATGCTCGTGTATGATGCAGGCTGGGACACCATCTGGTCACATTGATACTGTGATGTACGCTGTGGGGTGGGCAGCACTCACCTGTTACTGTGTGATGTCAGGGAGGTTATACTCTGTTGGGATGGATAGTTGCTCCTTAGGGGGGATGGGTGGGAGACATCTGCACTGAACTTGTTTGCCAGGATGTAGGCAATGCCAGTGGGTTCAGGGTAGGTTTAGTCAGTATGCAGTAACTCACAGCATATCAGTGAGTGTCCACCCAGGTTTCTGACGTGTGATAGTCCTATGTGTCTGTTGCAATTGTCTGGTAGAAGCGGCCCTTAGAAAAGTCCATGAGTGATTGTAGCTGTCTGCTAGTACAGATCACAGACGCCTTCCCAGTCTGGGATTGTGCTCTATTATGTAGTAGCTTCCTCCTGACGTTGTACATCTTATTAATGGCTGGGGTCTATCAGACAGGTCCCCTGCCACTGTAGTAGTGGGTCCTGTTGTTATTTGGGATAACACAATCCATGCAGTCCGCTAGGTGTCCATAGAATGTGTATGTAAAGGATGCAGCAGTGTGAGCCGTATATGCCACTGTCTCAGGATCTCTGAAGGATACCACCTTGCTTCGGTGAAGTGAGATGTTGGCTCATGAGAAGTTCACCAAGATTACCCAGGATGGGTGTGTGGAGGGTATATGTATGTCCTGTGAGATACATGTATGTTCTGACCTTACCAATGAAGGGTATATCACTGGTGTGGAACATAGAGTCCCCATGTTGGTGATGATCAGGTCCAATATGTATTCCCCCTTGTGGCTGTGCTGACTGGTTGTGCCATAGCATATGAGTTCACAAATTGTAGCGACTGTTGTGTGAGGGTGTCGGGGCTTGAGTAGTATCCCCAGTCAATATTTGTGTATATGAAGTCACACAATATAATGGTGTTTGTGGAGACCTTCATATTCTCCGTAGTTCCCAAGAAAGCCGAGTGTGGTTCCTGAGTTTGGGAGTGTGTTCTGTAGCAGGCAACAAACTGAAAGGCAGTATTGCACAATGGTAGTTGTATATGTATGGTCTGTGATGCTTTGTGCAGTGCTACTAACCTGGAGGTGTGTGTATCTGTGATGTATATGGATACTCCCCCTAGTTGTGTTGTCTGTTCCAAGTCTTGCTGTCAGACAGCATGGTATGAAACATAACCTGGTAGTGCTGGTGTGCATAAGCGAGCCTGAACCAGGTGTCTGTCAGTGCACAGATATTGCTATCCTCCATACTGAGGAGAGTCCTGAGTGGCCACAATATGAGGTTAACACAACTGTTGTTGAGCAGCATTACCCTTAGTTTCATTTAACCTGTAATGTCTATGGAGGTGGGTTTGTCTTCTGTGCCCTGCTTAGAAAATGCACTATGGTGGTAGCAAGAGCCTTATCCAGCATTCCAAAGTCCAAGGGTGACAGGTGCAAGCTGTCCATAGTGAAGCTACGTGGCATGTTGAGCATGTCACCATACGCTGACAGACACTGTATCCCCTATGAATGAAACAAATCTGTTAGGCAACTGTTAAATGTGATATGTGTGTCCGTATACTGTGACATCATAATTGGTGGGTGTAAGATGCTAGACAAGGTCAGGGTCATACTGGCCTGGGCTACATGATCAGAGTGTTCCTCCATGTATCATGTCATGTGGTCCAGAGAGTAACGTCTGAGGTTATACACACCAGCATGGACAATGATGGTGCCAGTTCTGTACTTGCTCTGGAGTGACCTGACTGCCTGTGTTATGCGGCAGATCCTGGCACCCAACAGACAGCCCAAAGTGATTATTCCCTTGTTAGGGCTGGTGAGTGGTACGTCAGTGTGTCTGACAATAAGTGTCGCCTATTACAAGTGTATTAGGTGTATTGTTTAGCCCGAAGGGCAGTGACTGTGTGGCAACACTGACATTGTGAACATTGTGATATGTGGGTATTGTAGTGGGGTAGCAAGTGTGTGTGTGTGTCTGCTTTGGAGGTCTCTGCTGCTTAGGTACAGTACATTTACAGCATCCGAGTATGTCTATGTGTGCTAATGTGGTTTGAGTGCTGTTGCTAGAGGATATGTGAGACTGATATGTGGTGTGTGTGGTTACCTTCACCACCTGATAGACTGTGCCAGTCATGGGTCGAGAGAGTTCAGCTCCCTGTATGTCTATATAGGTATATCTCACACATATATCTGAGTTTGTCAGGAGGAGGAGAGGGTTGTCTGTGTACATGAGGAAGGTGTGACATTGTGTCAATATCACAATATCCACCAGCTGGACTGAAGAGTACACACAAAACCGACCCCTGGACATGCCAGGATATTATCATGACATACTCTGTAGCCTGATCACAAAGGATCAGTAGGGTGTTAAGCGTGTAAAAGAGTATAACAGGGATTAGTGCTCATGTTCATTGGTGTTTTGTAAAGAGTAGCTGAGAAGGAATCCAGACTGAATCATGACACCTCCTTCAGCTATGTCATAAATATCAATGTACACCCATATATGTCCTGAGTCAGGGCCAACTGTACCTTAATGACTATGCCAACATCATGACAGCCAGGCCCATATGTACATACCCACCCCCCACTGACAATAGTCCACATCAACATACCAGGAGATATCACATGTAGAATGGATGAGCAGCTACCCCCACTGCCAAAAGCATGGCAGCAGGTGGAATACATTGATTCCCAATATGTGTCATGCACAAACTACAGAACAAACAGATCATGCACCTGAACAGTCAGCTGAGCCTCACCCCCTACACAGGATGTGGAACCGTTGAATGTGTTACAGCTACATATGGCACTCCCCACAAGTGTTGGTGCACAACACACCATGGGAAGTCAAGTCCAGTACGCCTATGAGGTCTGATCTGCAAGGTCATGGAGTCCATCATGGTTGCAGTCATAAAAAGAGCTATTGGAAGGTGACATACACACAACCCTACCAACTGTGGTATGTTCATGTGTGGATCATGGTACCCAAACATGCTAGACTGTTTGCAAGGCAGCCACCTAGGATATACATCAATGAACACATCTACACATGTGTCACATAGACTTTGACTAGCCCTTTATCAACATCCCAGACACATGTAGTATCCACAAAACCAACAAGCTGTGCTTAAATATGTGTTGACATGTGACGGAATGTCAATGTGTCCACAGACAGATCACACAAGGTAAGGATTCTGAGGTCTTGTTCAAGCTGTTGACACCTGCTGACCCACATGGACCATTCCTGGAATGGCATAAAACAAAGTGTACACACATCACCATGTCCAGTCTGATGATGTCACCATCCTATAAATACAGCAGGAGAAGGGAAACCAGCCAGTAAAGCAAATAGCACGCCATGTTAATGCGTCTGTCTTCAGTATCATAACATAGTTAGGTAGGGATTTGAATCCTGCAAACTGTGTGTGTGTGTGTGGGGGGGGTGTGTATGTGTGCAGTTTCCTTTGAGAGGTGTTCCCTTTTTGGAGACTGTGAAAACTCACTAAAAGAGGTACATTCCACCTTGGAAAGTTTGATGATGTCACCATCCTACAAATACAGCAGGAGAAGGGAAACCAGCCAGTAAAGCAAATAGCGTGCTGTATTAATGCATCTCTCACTAGTATCATAACATAGTTAGGTAGGGGTTTGAATCCTGCAAACAGTGTGTGTGTGTGTGTGGGGGGGGGTGTTTGTATGTGTGCAATTGTCTTTGAACGAAGTGTCCTTTTTGGAGACTGTGAAAACACACTAAAAGAGGTACATTCCTCTTTGGAAAGTTTGATGATGTCACCATCCTACAAATACAGCAGGAGAAGGGAAACCAGCCAGTAAAGCAAATAGAGTGCCGTGTCAATGTGTGTCTCTCTCTCTACTATCATAACATAGTTAGGTAGGGGTTTGAATCCTGCAAATGCTGACTGTGTGTGTGTCACTGTTGGTCAATGCGGTGTGGATTTTGCTTTTACCACGGTATGATATAGTATGATGACAACAGTAAGTGCATTGCACACATCAGGTATCTGCGTGGCAAATATATACGTGTACATGTCCCCTCAATCAGTACATAGGTGTGAAGCCTGCATACTGCATGAATACATTTGTTTCCATTGACAGGTTCCACATCCTAGGTCACATATGTATGTATGTGACACAGCCGTCCACTGTCATGTTCTGTGGCCAAGGTCATCTGTGGCACACACACCCATGACAGTTACTTAAGAGTAGTGTGAGTGAGGGTATATGCCTGGGGTATATGTCAGACATGGTCATACACAACAAAGTCTGCCAAGAATGGACAGTCTTTATAGGTGTACGACTACCTTGTGGATATGCATTCAGGCCTCTAATGTCTTATGTGATACACCTTGGGACTCCACAATACCTATGGATATGTGAATATCAAGGGACACATGACATAACATGGGTCTGTGTGTACACAATGGTACCCAACATACATGTTGAGGGCTACCACCTGTGTGGTACTGACGGGATAGTATGTATAGTACATGAGGATGACTATGCCATAGTCGGCTTACTGCTATACAGCATGTATCAGACAACAGGTATCTGTCTGTATAATACCCTTGTGTAGGATATGTGTCCCATCCAGAGAATGCATTGTAGGCCAATCCATGCATTCCCAGATTTGGATGGACACATCCCTAATGTGTTTGCATGTACCTAAGGGGGCTATATGACACACAGGTGTGGTCACAGTAATAGTTGGTGGTCATTACCACTGGTTAGTGTTATAGTGTAGCAACGGAAGAATCCAATTGATACTGGGTTCCCTACTACTGTGTGTCATTTGTCAGGACATCATCCAATGATTGCTTATAGTCATGCTGTTGAGGTTGTGTATACTACCAGACCACAAATCATTGACAGATATTAACGGTATCACCCACAGCATAGTGTCAACCCATGTCATACACATGCCTACCCATGTTAGTACATAACTGTAGTAGAATGCATACTGGCCATTGAAAGATGCTATGAGATGTTAACAGTGTGTACAACAGGGTATGCCACATGTCCCATGTGTCCACTATGCACGTACATCCAGACAGTGCACACCCACCATGTTCACAGATGTACACTTGCTAATCTGTACTGCACACATCACACACATACTGTCCACTCACTAACACATGCTGGCAACGCATCACACATCAGCCAAGTGGCACATGGGTGGATAATACATACTCAGACCTAACAGTGGTGTAAACAATGCTACATTGACAATCAGAGCTTTGATGCATAATGTCTGCTCAGATATACCTACAAGGATGTAGTTACACTTCCTTCTTGACAACTTGCTATTATTGCTACACTGCTATAGTGTCACCCTGTGCATCAGCACCATGTTAGCCTGTCCCTCTATCAATAATGCAGATGACAGGAGGCGGCACAGGTATCATCATATGCACAGGGCGTTTTGTTGTTTGCCAGAGCCTGACATTGACCCATCCAATCGACATGTCTGTGTGTGTGCGTGTGTGCGTGTGTGTGTGTGTGTGTGTGTGTGTGTGTGTGTGTGTGTGTGTGTGTGTGTGTGTGTGAGGGACAACAGTACAGCATGGGCCAATGTTGATGTAATGTGTGTGTGTATGTGTGAGCCCTAGTTGTTTGCTTAATGTGTGTGTGTCTGCATGCACACAGCTCCACCATGTGGCTGCCATATACGGTGGTTTGTGGGACAGCCACAGACTGTACCTGCTAGGCTGTACAGATCACTGTCTCTGGCCACGGACACAGTACCTGTGCCTGGCAGAGGTGCTATGGACAGTATCGGGTACCAACCCTGACTGGGTACTGTCATCAGAGGCAGAGGCATGAATACTGAACCCATGTCCCTGCTGGGACTGGCCAGAGCCACATGCACGTGGTCTACTGGGACGGTCAATGGACAGGCCAGCACCAGAATTGCTGAGGCTGGTGCTGCCACTACGGGAGCGGTTAGTGAACTGTGGGCCGTCCGCGACCACTGCCAGCTGCTGCTGTTGCTGGCATGCGTCTGCGTCAACGTCGCAACCATCCCACATGGTCCTGGCTCAAGGATGACATGTTGTGGAGGGCATCTATTGTCTCCACCCAACATCTATTAATGACCTCGGTGTAAGTCCGGATGGCACCGGCAAGGTCACGGATGCTGTCATTGATAGCGGTGTAATGTGCCCTCTGCGCCCTAAGTCCCTGCCTGGTGTACCATTCCATACATGCCTGAGCCTGCATTACAGCCTGGAACATAGTGGTCATCGTAAGACCTGTTAGGGCACGCCTGCCAGGGGCAATACGACCAGTGGTGCTCCCCCAAGAACCCCTGGACCTCCGCCTATGTGGTACCATTCTGGGTCTATGGCTATGGCTGCTGTGAGGGGATGCAAGTGCCATGGGTGCCACACTCTCCTAGTCAATGCCAACTGTATGCTGTCCCTCGCCTATGGCCCTTGGTGGTGAGGGATGTAATGGCAGTATGAGTGTGCGCATAGATGGGGTTGAATGCTGTGTACTGTCGATTGGTGGACCAACGACAGACCCTGTCAAATCTCCCTGTGCCAAAATACATGTGTCATCATCACCACTATCCGTGGCAGTGGCTTCAGGTCGCCTGCTGCTTTCGCCAACCCCTAACTCAGCACCTGTGAGAGGAAGACAGTAAACACACTTTACGGTCTGCACATGCACACTTGCACACATGAACACATGCACACATGCACACATGCACACATGCGCACAGGAACACAGGAACACATGCACACTCCTCACTACAGCAGATACACACACACAACAGCAATCCAAAACATATTCAATAGTGGTTGAAGGTGGGTGACAGTATCACAAGGCAAACAGTAATGTCACCCGTGTCAGCATGCAGAATTAGTGTTGATCAAGTCCATGCAGTGTGAGTGTCGACAGCCATAGTTAATGACAGTGTACATGGCTGTGGTGCATGTGTGTACACGTTCAGTGATTGCCTACACCCTAGAACACAATGTGTACAAGGACACGACATTTCTGTGCAAGTATTATAAGCTCTGCAATGTCCTGTGCACCATCACTCACAGGTATACATACCATGGCTGCATGTGTTATCTGTATGTCACATGGATTTCCATGTCTGATTGCAGTGTCTGTGTCTGTAGCAGATAATTGTGGACACAGGTGTAGCACGTGCATGCTATGTACACACACGGGATGAGTGGTGCATGTGTAAGTGATGGAATACCAATCCTGGACATGGCCATTGTAACTGTATGGGGTGTAGTACCATTAGCCATCCTCATCATGCATCATGTGGTCACTCAAGGCCACTAAAGTGTGCTCGACCACCGCCTAGCATGCTGTACCTGAATCGCAGTGCCGTGGCTAAGTTCACAATTACACAGCCACGTTGCACAAGGGTGTGTGAGGTGCCCAATAGGGAGCATTGCTAACATGACTGTGTTATGTGTTGAAGAGTGTTGCACAGCCCCATGCTAGGCCCCTACCCCTCAGGTATAATATGTGTGGTGTGTGGATGACATGTGGGATACTGAAGTGTGACTTGGCAGCGGGTGTCCGGTTACAACATGTGTAGCATGTTGAGGTCTACTGCGTATGACAAACGTGTTATGTTGTGTACATGTGTGAACTATGCCTATCCACTTTGCAGTACAGTGTTGCCACATTTGTGTCTGATGCTCTGTGCATTGCATGTGATTGAGGCAGCTACTGACTTTACTGAGATGTTTAACGTCTCACAGCAAACATGCACAGCATGCATTATGCGTAGGTGTGTTATGTGTACAGGGCCTACACTTCACCTATGACATGCACATTTCAATACCAAATTTAAAGTGTTAACACACTCACCAGCATGTGTCGTCTGCCCTGCTGTCACACCAGAGGGACCTACAAGAATATGACACAGTTTGTCAGTGGCCACAACTGTGGCATTGCTACTGTGAGTGTGCTAAACTACAATAGAACAACAGGCTTAGGTGTACAGATACTATTCACAATATCAGTATTGCACACAATAGGCAGCACAACTGCTAAACACAGTACACATCTCACATATGCATAATCTAACATTATAGGTAACAGTAGTCTACAGCTAGGGCATGTTACCTGCACGCTCCATGTCACCATGCTGGGTGGCTCCAGCCTCCATGATGACACATGTGTGATGTTGTTGCTGCTGTAAGCCAGGAGCCACCACACTTAGGAGCAGTTCCTCCACTCTGGTGAGGGGGATGTATGGCCACCCCACCACCTGTGGCAAGCTGTTGTCTATGGATATCAGACGCACGCCGCTGGACATGTCTAATTAAATCACTGCAGTGATGGCGTACCTGCTCATATGTCCGGTTATGCATGCCTATGTCATTTACCCGACGAACAAGATCTTGCCACAGTGCAGTACGCTCCTGCTGGTGCTGGCTGGCACTGGAAAACAGCAGGGTATAGTGCTGAACCAGGCTGTGGTAGATTTCCTGTTCCTCTGCGGCTGTGTAGGAGGGATTCCTTTGATGAGCCATTAGCCTGGGAGACAAGTATACGATATGTGTGAGCAAGTCATGTGGCACACTTAATATTATACCGTACAGATATCAGTTAACTGCCATGTATAGCATCTGTTCGTCTGTCAGAGGATACACACATTCAATACCACATATTAGTGCTCAGCCCACAACTGGCTGACAGTGCCTGCCACACTCCATATAACAAACCAGTATACACCAGTACTCGGTACAGTGTTTGGGATCCAATGCACAGCCTTGCCACGGGGATACATATCAAGCTAATGCATGAAGAAATATGTCATCCATTGCAATGAATGTAAAGTACAGTTACAGTATAACCAGTAACCCACCCTAGTCGTTGATGCCATACCCCTACCTAACATATGTGCACAGTTGTTAATATAGCTGGCATACTGCTGTAACAGAGTATACATGTTGTTAGGTACACACGCAAACCCTGCAACACACGTGATTGTGGACATGGTACAGGCATCATTACACACACATCAGACATTCATACAACACACAAATGTATGCTGACACAGATGAGCATTTCCTGTGTACCTTACAGTACTGTGTGCCCCTACTTACAGATACCTATGACTGGGGTATGTAATCTGTGCAGACTACAGGAAACACACAAGACAGTGTTACCAGGGAATGTGAACATACACCATACTGTGCTGTCCATATATATTTGTATATATCTATATATCTCTCTATATATATATATATATATGTATATATGTATATATCTATATATGTATATATGTATATATCTACATATCTATATATCTATATATATCTATATATGTATATATACATATATGTGTGTGTATATATATATATATATATATATATATATATATATATATATATATATATATATATATACACATATATATATCAATATATATGTAAATATATATATATATATATATATATATATATATATATATATATATGTATATATACACACACACACACACACACACACACACACACATATATATATGTATATATATATATATATATATATATATATATATATATATATATATATACATACTTGTAAACGTCCATTGCTGTACATATACATACACGTATAGGCACATATACTGCCCACCTTTCATGGTGGGAATATCAATTATGAAACAGTTGTGAGACATACAATTATGTAATAATATTGCACAGTGTTGTGCAGAATGCATTTCGCTGTCCTCAGGCCATATAGCTGTAGCAGACCTCACTGGCTGTAACTCAGTCCCACAGCATTTAACCACCACATGACATATACCTGCACTGCTTGCTGTTGTCAATGCCACACACTACAACCTACATAGATATGTCCAAGGTCAGCACTACCAGCAGCCAACAACTAACCCCCCCCTCCTCTCAACCAACTGATCATATATTTGCCAATAATATCCCTAGCTACTTGCCCCTTGCTTTAAACCATAAGCCTTGTAAGCAGCAAGTATTGACATATCCCCTGTGGTCATAAGGTGGCCCCTACTTCTAGGGTTTTTCCTCTGGAAACCTCCTCTACCTCTCTATCTTACCTACTGTCATCCCCTTTCTGTTCCACTTTTCTCTTCCCACTTGCTCTGATATTTCTAACTTCTACTTGCTCCTACCTTTGACACCAAATACATTTACTTCCCATTGCCTTACTTACCTTCTTTCTGAGCACTTCACTGATTGTTTTTCTCCTGGACCTTTTCTCTTCCCGCTCCGTTCGCCCTGCAGGCTCACTCCGCTCCCCTCCCCACCCCCAATTCCCACCCACCCCAGGGGTCCTACCTTTATCTGTAATAGGGACACATCCCTTTAAACCTCCTATCCAATCAAATCACTACATAACTCTCTGAGTTCATTACACCTTCTCTTCTCATAATTACTCCACCTCCCCTCTCTTAAACACTACTTATACCACATTATATCCCTACCTCCTTCCCCACCCTCTTTAACTTCTTATTTCTCTCTTTTAACTTTACTTCATCTCTCTTCTTTTCTGCATAACTACTTTGATACCACTATGCCCACACTAACTATACCTGCTTCACTAAGACTACTCATCTTTTACTATTGTTATCATCTCTTGTAACTTCCTACATCATAACTTCATACGAATACTCACAGACTCTCTCTACACCACTGCCCTCTAAAGGTACCTCCACATTGACAACATCTTCATCTTCATCCTATTTCCATTCACCCTCTCAGTCCATCTACCTTCTAGCCAAATATCACAGATTAGTACACTGCAAATTCAGAAAAACCTATACCAAAAAAACAAATGACATTCACTATAATCTTATACCAAAGATATATCCTACTCTTCTCCACTTACTACAAGATGGTGATATTCACCCCAATCCTGGTCCACATCATACCACAACCATCATAGAACAAAACCTAACTAAACCTTTATCCCTCTCTTACTCTAAACCTTCAAACTCTTTGTCTATTGCCCATCTTAATGTACGGAGTATCTGTAACAAAATTACTCAACTCCATGCCCTTCTTGAAACTGAGAAATTTGATATTTTATGCCTATCAGAAACTTGGTTAAAACCCTCAATTAAAGACATTGAAATTACCCCACCTGGTTATAGCATTATTAGGCTTGATCGCACTAATAGGAAAGGAGGCGGTGTAGCCATCCTGCATAAAGCAAAACTTAAACTGATTCCTCTAGACCTAACTCTTACTCAAAATAACTCTGCTGAAGTAATTAGCTCTAAAATACAAATTAATACCAATAAAGCCATTAACATCATCTGTGCATATCTCCCCCCTGGAAATAACATCAATACCCTTGAAGATATACTCTACCAACTCTCTATCAAACTTCCACAAGAAACACTAGTCCTTGGTGACTTTAATATAGATTGGCATTCCTGTAACAATGCTTACCCTACCTCACATATCAACCTCTTTGGCTTCAAACAACTTATCAATACTCCCACTAGAACCAATAAAATAAACAATAAAGCTTCTACCTTAGACTGGATCCTCACTAATACCCCCTGCAAACCTACCAAACAGGTATTCTTCCGAATGACCTTAGTGACCACTCACTAACCTATATAATTAGAAGCAAAACCAACTTAACCTTACCCACAACCTTTAGAACCCTTCATTCAAAGAAACATTTTAACCCTGATCAGTTTCAGGCTGAACTTTTCCAATGTCATTGGGCCCCACTAAAACATCTCCCACTCAACAAAGCAGTGGAACACTTCAACTCAACATTCTTAGCAATTCTTAATCAACACGCCCCAAGTCGAACCATTAGAACTAAAACTAAAACTGCTCCCTGGCTAACCACAAATACTAAGCATAAAATCACCCTCAGAAATAAATCTTGGCATAAATGGCGCTCCACCAAAAGTCAAATAGACCACCAAAAGTTTAGAGAGCTTAGAAACAATACAAAGAAAGCTATTCTTACAGACAAAAAGAACTATTACTTTCAACTTCAAAAAACTACCAAAAAGGAACCCAAAAATTCTGGTCCAGCATCAACAGTCTGTTGACCCCTGGGCAAATTATTACACCCAACCCTCAGGATTCTGACCCTGATAATCCCACACTAACAGCCAATAACTTTAATTCCTTCTTCACCAATTCTATACAAATTCTAGCCAACCAACTATCTCCTGATACTTCTCAACTACCTCCAAATACCTTAATAAATACCATTCCTCCCCTTCAACTACAACCTGTATCTACCTCCTATATACAATCTCTTATCCAAAAACTTAAACCTACCACCCTTCCAGATAAGCTTCCTGCTGAATTCCTACAACTAGCAGCAAAAGCCATTGCTTACCCTGTCTCTATCTTAATAAACAGATCAATAAAGAAAGTAATGTCCCAGCAATCTGGAAAGTATCACATATCATTCCCCTCCATAAAGGAGGCAAATCTTACGACTTCTCCAACTATCGTCCCATAGCACTTCTATCCCCCTTAGCTAAAATCATGGAAAAATGCATACATAAACAACTACTCAACCACCTCCTCAATAATAGCCTTCTGGCAGACACTCAACATGGTTTTAGACCCGCTCACAGTACTACCACAGCTCTTCTCTCCTTCACCAACACAATAAACCTAAACCGTAATAACAATAATCTTACATCTTCTCTCTTCATAGACCTATCAAAAGCCTTTGATATGGTAAATCATACACTTCTTCTGCACACACTAAAATCTATTGCCCTGGAGCCCTCTTCCTAACCTGGTTTTCTTCCTATCTTGACAATCGTCAGCAAGCCATTACTCTGGAAAAATTCTCTCTCTGCTCTCCTCCCTATCTCGTTAGGAGTTCCACAAGGGTCTATCCTAGGCCCACTTTTATTTTCCATCTTTATTAATGACCTTCAATCATCTATCCCTAATACTACCAGCATACAATATGCAGATGATTCCACTATAATTTGCACTGCCTCTTCTCAAACAGAACTCCAGTTTCAAACACAATCAGCCTTCTCAACTGTTGAACAGTGGTTCTCCAATCGCTGTCTACTCCTTAACCCCAAAAAAACTAAATTATTACTCTTCTCACCTACCCGTAAATCGACTTTGTTAAACTTCTGTATTACCGCATCTGATAACACCATTATTTCTCCTGACTCCTCAACTAAACTTCTTGGTGTTACTATTGATAATTATCTTAACTTTGATTGTCACATCAACAACACAATAAAAGCCCTTAACAAAAGATTGGATCCCTATACAGAATAAAGTCCTTCCTCACACCTGAAACTAAGATAACCCTAGCCCAAACACATCTTATTTCTACCCTTTTGTATGCATCTCCTATTTACACTAATCTATCTAAAAGCAACCTTAAGAAACTCACTACATCTTACCACAATATTGCCCGCTTTGCCACCACATCACAATTCAGAGCTCACCACTTTCTAAACCTACAACAACTACACTGGCTGGAATTCCCTAATAAACTTATTTTCAACAACTCCTAATTGCACACAAAATTCTATACCAACCTTCTAAAACACCAGCTCTTTCTAAACTCTTGACTCCTATATCAACCTGAAACAACTACGTTCCTCTGACAAATTACTTGTTAATATTACCAAAACTATGAACTCTGCAGGCAACTGCCTTTTCTAACTCAGTAGGTAAAGTATGGAATAATCTTCCATCTGATCTGTCCTCTTTGCATACTCTCCCACTCTTTAAAAAACAACTTTTAATACATCTTAACAAATTCTGGCTTTGCTCTTGTACCAACCCAGACTAGCCTGTTGGCATCCTTAACTCTATCATAAACTTTTCTTATCCACTTGGATTTTATCTTCTTCTTCAACTGATATATTACCCCTATTTATTGTAAATATTACATATCTAAAAAAAAAAAAAAAAAAAAAAAATGATGATCTCATACCTTATTATATTGTTTTTGCTAGGATTGTTCTGAATTAATTAAAATCTATAATATTTGTATGTTCATTTTTCCTTTGTATAATCACACTTGTACTATGTCTTCTTATGTATTTCCAATATTGTATCTAACCTGAGGAGCTTTTCTCCCCGGGCCTCCACTGAAAATGGACATTAATCCAGCTGGACTAGCCCGGTCAACAAATGTAAAATAAATAAATAAAAATAAACATAGCAACCTTCAAATACATATATATGTCCAGCCTTCACTAACAGTTGCCTATGCACATCTGCATATACATATAGATACGGACTGCTACCACATATGGAGGGTTCACAGTATATAGAGTACCCTTCAGACACATCATTCAGATGCCAGCAAATACATCTCTGTTACATACCTTAACTTTGTATTTCTCACCTCTGTCTGTTGTACCTGTTGACTTTTTTTTTTTTTTTTTTTTTGGTTGGTGTTTCCAACTGCCTCTGTTTGTTTTTTTTGTTTGGTTGAAGTCTCCAACTGCCTCTGTTTGTTTTATTTATTTATTTTTTTTGGTTGGTGTCTCCAACTGCCTCTGTTTGTTTTTTTTTTTTTGGTTGGTGTCTCCAACTGGCTCTGTTTGTTTTTTTTTTTTTTTGTTGTTTTTTTTTGGGTTGGTGACTCCAACTGCCTCTGTTTGTTTTGTTTTTTTTATTCTGGTTGGTGTCTCCAACTGCCTCTGTTTGTTTGTCTGTCTGTCTGTCTGTCTCTCTTGCTCTCTCTCTCTCCAGTTGCTGCAATGATATTATTGCATGTGTGGACAGCAAGGACAGGCTGCTTTTGTAGGTATCTGCACATGTGCATGTGATGGCCTCTGCACCAATTGGTGCCCACCATTTAGTAATTGCATGCAGCCTGCTGTGTGGTAATTGCAGTTCTCACTGTGATTTCAGGACACTGCTATAAAATGATAGGTTAGGTAGGTGTAGGCCTTTCAGTTTTGCAAGGTGGGGACCATGCTTGTTTGCTGTGGACACTGTTGTGTCAGTCAGAAGGTTGGTATATGTCTCATATCTGAAGCTAGGTTGTAGCCAGTGAAATGCATGTTGTACTGAAACCTGACTGTTGCTTCTTCCAGTACACTCTTCTCAGGGTGTAAGTTTACTCACACCTCCTAATGCTAACACTGGATACATGGGAGTATGTACTTTCTTTTGGAATTAGGGAATTAACTGGCATACAACAGTGGTTATTCCAATGTATTCCTATGGCTTTCCTATTTTCCCTTTACATTCACTCCTTGTAATGCATGTTATATTTCTTTATTGCAATGTATTCCTATGGCTTTCCTATTTTCCTTTTACATTTACTCCTTGTAATGCATGTTATATTTCTTTATTGCAATGTATTCCTATGGCTTTCCTATTTTCCCTTTACATTCACTCCTTGTAATGCATGTTATATTTCTTTCCTCACCACGTTATGGTATATCTGCTGTGGCTTAGTGGTACATCATGCAGATTGGTGAATCCAAGGTGTGGGATTTGAGACTGAGAAGGGTATTTTATTTTGCTGCTGAGCAGTACAAGAGCCTTGTCATAGAGTGACTAAGGCACTTTTAAGCAGTTGTGAGCGGGTTTGCACGGGTTTGCACGACACTTAGCGATGCTAAGCTAAGCTTAGTTTAGCTTATTTTATTTTAGCAATACTAAGCTAAGCTTAGCTTAGCTCATTTTATGTTAGCAATACTAAGCTAAGCTTGGCGTAGCTTATCATATCTTAACAATACTAAGCTAAGCGCACACATGCGCACACTGGTGCAAACCCGCTTACTACTATTTACAAGTGCTCACTCCCGCTAACCCCCGTGCTCATGTCTTTGACAGAAAAGTGAATGGGGAGATAGGAATGTGGTGATAAAGGGTGCACAAAGAGGGGAAGACAGTACGGAAACCAGCTTGGGATGTACACGATGGGTGTGGAGAAGTTCCATAGCTGCCCATTTCTTTACCAGCAACAGCTGTGCATATGCAATACATTAGGTGGGATATTTGAAACCTTCCACCCCTGAGAGAGGGGTGAGGACAATTAAGTATGTTGTACTACCAATTATGAATATCAGGCACATGCACTGTTTGTGAACTGTTATACTGTCATTAGTACGTTACTCACTTCTGAACAGTTTGTGGTTTGTGTTGACATTAGCACAGTCTGCTCAGGACAACTGGACATATTTCTGTACTGTGTATGCCTGCCTACACCCTTGGTATATAGTACCTTTGGGTAGGGGTGCAGAACTGCAGAGTGCATTATTTATTATCGTGTGATGTTTATCTTACTGAACATGCAGAGTTGCTGTGTACCTATAAGTCTGTGAAGGCTTGTAGTCTGAGTAGCTCCCACCTGTGGACATATCCAGATGGTAGACAGAGGTCAGCCTAGTATTCTTTGACTGTGCACCACAGCAATCTTTTCAGCACCTAAACAATGGCATTGTCACAGGAGGTTCCTAGCAGTACTTGGCTACATCCTTTGATATTTCTGTGTTGTACTTCTACATAAGGGCAAGCTTGTGGGATTCATTTTACAACTATTTGCAGAGTGTGTAACAGCAGACAAGTGGATATGCCTGTGTGTTTCTGACTCTTTCAGGCCTCAGATACTCTCACGTATATATTTGAACAGCCTCAGGGAAAGGTACATATAACTGGGTTACACCTGTGATATAGTTCAGACATTTTGCAGTTCAGACTTTGGGGGATTCAGAGCATATGTATTACTACACATTTTCTGATGTGCAAGCGGTGTCTACTCTCACTTATTGACATTTGTCATTAAGTGAGATTCAACACTTGTCTGCCTACTGTTACTACATTTCACAGGGAGTCAGAGGGGCACAGCTAACATTTGTTTACAAATCAGGGTCATCACTGTAGATCAGTCACTGTTGGGAGGTCTGGCCTGTGACCTATGCAAATATTCCAGTGTTTATCCTGCTCTGAATCTGTATGGGGTTTGTAAGCTGCTACTGTAACCTTATTCCCTACTAGCATGGCTGATTCTCTTTTCACAGTCATGTCATGCAATTCCACAACACCTGCTGGTTAAGGCCCACAGAACAAGATTTGTGTTATGCCATTCCTATTTTCCCTTTACATTCACTCATGGTAATGCATGATATATTGCTTTCAGCAGTGAGGTATTGTGTATCTGCTGTGGTGTAGTGGTACTTCATGCAGACTGGTGTGTTCAAGGTCCCAGGTTTGAGACTGACAAGGGTATTCTATTTTGCTGCTGAGCAGCACAAGGACCTTTTCATACAGAGTGAATAAGGCACTTTTAAGCAGTTGTAAGTGGGTTTGCGTGGGTTTGTGCGATGCTTAGCAATCCTTAGCTAAGTGCACACAAGCTCACACCCACGCACCCCCACTAACTACTGCGTAAAAGTGCTTACTCCCGCTAACCCCCGCGCTAATTTCTTTTAAAGAAAAGAAAGTGGGGAGATAGGAAAGTGGTGAAAAAGGGGGCACAAAGAGGGAAAGACAGTAGGGAAACCAGCTCAGGATGTGCAGGATGGGTGTAGGGAAGATCCATAGCTGCCCATTTATATACCAGCAACAGCTGTGCATATGTATGAAATTTGGTGTGAAATCTGAAACCTTCCACCCCTGAGAGAGGGGTGAGGACAACAAAATATGTTGTACTGCCAATTAGAATTATCAGTTTACATGTCCAGTGGACATGTGTGCAAATTGGGCAGCTATGTATGGGGCGTAATTTTTTTGTGGGAACAGATTGCCCTTTTTTTTTAATTTGTTTTTCAGGTGAGAGTGGAATGTGAGGTAGAGGAAGTAGGTATATTTGGGGAGGTAGGTTGGGGAGGTAAACAGACAAGACAAACAAGACGCATACAGGGGCAGAGTTTGACACATGGGGTGGGTGAACACAATTGATGGGGAAGGATGTTTGGAAATCGCAAGCCGATGAGCCCACAGATGGTAACAGTGGAACTGAGATCCCCACCCATGGGCAGTCACCACTGCACCTTCACAGCCCCGAGGGTGGCTGTGCTGGGGGCTGAGTAGGACGGGCAGGCTCACCCAAGAGATGCGCCACTCTCGCCTCAAGCTGGCGTAGGGGATCAGCGACTGAATGCTGGATCTCCCTATGCACCACAGCCCGGACCCTTCGAAGGGTGATGGGTGGCCCTTCTCTGCCCACGCTTGCATGGTGGTGGACGATCCCCATCCCCTGCAGTGCTTACACTCAAAGGTGGCACAGGACCAATGGAGGAGGGGAGCCCAGGCTGGGCACCGGAGCTGCTGGTGCCAGGTGCACTCGCCAACTGAGGAGGGACAGGTGGGTCCGCTGGGACCAGCCTTCCCATACGTTCTGTGATTAGGTGTGTTTAATTACAACATAAACAGCAGCATTCCAGATTACTTATAACAGCATGCAGTAATATTCCCATTAACCCAACACACCAAGGTTCCAACAGTTGAACAGCAAGCATAACACATGCATATATTGAACGACAGTGGATATTCCAACAGCATGCAGGGATGTTTGGTAGCAACAGGCCACCATGAACATGGTGTTTGAACAGGGCACATGCATCAACATCAATGCAAATATTTATAAAACAATAGGACATATGTCCCAACAAATATTTAAGGTTACACATACCCATTTAGGTGTGGAATTGCATGGTTTATGCACATACGACAGGGTGTAGAAAAAACCTCAGTTAACATCTTATAATGACCTTTTAGTCTACACTACATTCCCAGTGACTGCAGTTGTATATCCCCTACCTGTATTATTACACTTGCCACCATACATTAGGTTGTGTCATGGGTTTGGCTAGTTCAATATATGCCTGACCCATATCTGACATACTAACTGTCCAGGATTCAGGTGTTACTGCTACATATTTCTTGTTTGCATTTATATTTCTTTATCTACCTATCTGGGATGTTTTCACATGACATTTTCACTTCAATTTGTACAGAACTCTGCATTTCTTAACACACACTCACATTTCTAGTGAATAATTACATGCTACATGTGTGCCAGGTTTACTTATTCATGCCAGCCAGTAACTGACCATTGTGGACTGTATATATGTTTCACAGCTACTAGCACTTACATCACCCACTTTATATGGGACTGCATAACTCTGGGTTGCCAGCACATTTTCAAACAGTACTGTTTGTATAATGCAAGGGTACAACAACTTTTCAGACTCTGTGACACAGACACACTCTGGGTTTTAGACCTTTATTAATAAAATTGCACACTTTTCCACAGGCTCACTCCTTTATTTGCTTTAATGGTGTTTATGGCAGACATGTTCAAGACATATTATACCTTTATTAATAGGTTAGAACAATCTTTTTTCAGGCTCACTCACTTATGTTATATGACAGTGCCTGAAGGGATATTATTCCAGACATATGTTACCTTTCTTAATGGGTTACTACACTCTTTTTCTGCCTCTGACGTTTTTATCTGACAGTACATGCAGAGAACGTACTCAGGCAATTCTATGGCTGTTTTATTGAACTCCAACACTTTCTTTCATGCTCTCTCCCATATTTTATATAACAATACATGCAGAATAATCACTAACCTGCCTGGTGGCGCAAACTTAGCAGCCTATCAGCATAGGCTTGCTGATTCACAGCACGGTCACCTGCAGCTGTAAAGTAAATGAAGGGATATTGAGACATACCTATCCGTTATACATACTCCATTATCAATTCTTACATACTGCATTCCATGGCTACATACTCAGTTGTGGGGCATTCTGCATCCCACGGGCCTCCTGTATCCACTGGTTCAGGTGGTCCTGCTTTCGTCTCTTCAGGTCTGCATGGTGGTGACGGACCTGCTCACCAGTCCTGGGAGCGCCTGTGGCACTGGTGAGGTCACGAGCTAACTGGATCCAAGCCTCTGCCTTGTACTCCGTCCCTTGGAACTGGCCCCACAGGAGTCTTGTCTTGTGATGGTGGACAAGGAGCCAAACCATGTATTTGGACTCCTCGATGCCCCAACATTGCGCTCGGAAGCGTGAACCCTCTCTTGCACCTGCCATTCTGACTGCAAATGTGAGCTACAATCAGTTATGGCGAGTAATCCTGCCTATGGGGATTAAATATGCCACATTTTCCACACTTTTTTGTGACTGGCCATTTTGTAAAATTCTCGGCTGACTGCAGACCTGCTTAGTAATGGTTAAACTACCATTCGTAAGTTTATGAATGTTAATAGTGGCTGTTTCCCTTATGTTGTCATGGCTTAGTGGTTCTGTACTTTGATTATGATGCAAAGGTTCCTGGGTTCGAACCTTGTCATTCTTTTATTTTAATACTGTCTAGATGGGCTAGGGGGTGTGGCTGCGTTTAAGCAACTTAGATCTACGTTGTTCCCCGGTGCCCTACGGTGCCCTGGTTGGTGTGGCGCACACGTCCGTGCAAACACATTGCGCTGGGTAAAGCGCTTTTAAACTTTGGGCAACTCTATTGCGCTGAGTAAAGTGCTATTACACCATGGGCAACTCTGTTTAGCTGGATAAAGCGCTATTAAACTATGGGCACCTCTGTTTAGCTGGGTAAAGTGCTATTAAACTATGGGCAACTCTGTTTAGCTGGATACAGCACTATTAAACTATGGGCACCTCTGTTTAGCTGTGTAAAACATTGCTTAACACCAGGCTATCTGGGTCCTTTAAAATATATATTTTGTTCACTGATACATTGGCCATGTCACTGCTTTTAATAAAATTGTAATCATATATGTCTGGTATTATTTCAAATACTGATTTAAAACATAAATAAGAAGGGGTGTGGTGGGACTCGAACCGTGAACGCCTTTTCTTTGTGCATACACTCTACCATTTCGCTATTGCAATTTGGTGCGACTTGCATAAACATTCTTTCTTATGTTCTTCCATGTCAGAATTGCTAACTTCAGCTAAGCAATGGGCACACCCGCGCACACATGTGCAAATACGGGCAGCTATATCGTGGATTTAAAAAATATATATATAATTATTTACTTTATATAAGTGTGATGGGGGTTTACAGTGTCAGGGAGTGTGGTGTTGGGTGCAAGTACATTTGAGCGAACTCGCTCTTGTGTGTTGACATTTTGCTTTTTATAACCTTGCAGGGGCGTGCAAATTTAGACTGCTTGGCAGTCAGACACGCCCCCTGCTTTCCTACTCAGTCCATGTAAGAGTTACGGTTGAGTCAGCGTGCCCTCATGAATATTCATGGCACGCTGATGTCAAACCGTTCAACTGCAGCCTCCGAGTAAGACTTATTAAGTCTTACACAGAGGATTAGTGAATCCAGGGGACTGTCTGAGAAAAAGAAAATGAGGTAGTTACTGAACATACCCTAATAACAGGGGTATCATGCTATTTATCATAGCCCTGATGATCATGTGCCAGATGGTAGATCCCGCTAGTAAACTGAAATTCCTAGATGAATATGTAGAGTAGGTACAGAGTCTATGCAGAGATGTGTGTTGGAGCATCTGACTTCTTATGCCTATAAAAGACAGTGTCTGGGGTTTGGCAGTGTGTGTTTCTGCAGGTCGGTCAGTCTGTTTCCTTCAGTGTTTGACAGCAGTAGAGTTGGTTTTCTGAGTTATGTGTTGAGGAGCGGCTTAAAATATGTTGCATGTGTGGATTTTGTCTTTGCATGTCTGTGGTCAAATGGTAGGTGCATGCATGCGCGTCTGTGTGTGTCTGCATGTGTGTGTATGTGCCTGTGTGTGTGTGTGTGTGTGTGTGTGTGTGTGTGTGTGTGTGTGTGTGTGTGTGTGTGTGTGTGTGTGTGTGTGTGTGTGTGTGTGTGTGTGTGTGTGTGTGTGTGTGTGTGTGTGTGTGTGTGTGTGTGAATGTGGCTCAGTGATAGAAAGTGTGTTTAACTGCATAGTGTCTGACAGGTAATCAGAACTTTGTGATGTATCTGGGCTAGGTTACTATGTGAGTATGTGTTTGTTGGGGGTATCTCTGTGTGCCAGTGTGCTTGTACTTCTAGATAGAAGTGTCTTTCGTGAGTTGATGTGTGGAAGATGTGTGTGGCTGGTGAAGAATTTGAACAAGAAAGGGTACTTACATGACTCTGTATCCCAAGCACTTACTCCAAAGTAAGTACAATTTCATAGACAGTTGTATATGTTTTTAGAGGGGGGGAGGGGCTGCTTGCTCTTCACAAGGTTTGAGATGCTTGGCCACAGTACAAAAACATGTTTCTCTCTCTGTGTTTGGGTTGATGCATGTGGAAACAATAGGTTCATAAGATCTTCATAAGCTTATTGCAAAGGATAACAGAGAGAATCTCTTCTTCATCACCAACTACTAAAAGGAGACTAATAGTGTCGCCTCAAGAAGTACATTTTCTCCTCATATCCCAGGTGAAAATTTGTGATTTTCCAGACTGTTATACAGACTGATTTTAAAGGCTGCAAAGGATTTACTCTGCTTGATATGTAAAAAGCAGCCTATTCCACAAAGGGAGATAAATTGGGTTAGGTAACTTAATGTTGTTTATGCGGTTCTACAGGGTTAAGGTCCCCTAGAATGAGTGTTTGCTTTACCACTGGTTCTGTTTAGGCAAAGGAGATCAAACAATGCTGTGTCATTGCCCGCATGGAAGGTAAGCAGAGGTGTCACCTCGGGAGTTTATATGATACTGTATAGAGGAAAAGGGGTTTTAATCTGCTGGAGCAGATAAGGGTACTGATGAGATATTTTGGTTGAGAAGACTTTGAAAACTCTTGAATTGGTTTAGTTGTTTGGTGATGCAGATGTCAAAGAGGGTATTTAAATCATATGATGGTTCTAATAAGGAAGGAAAAAATGAGACAATAACTTCTCTGGACCTCAAAGAGATGCCATAAAGAATAAACTGTGAAAGGTAGAAGAATTTTTTTTAACCAAAGGAGACATGATAGTTACAGGAGAGTTGGTTATCAGCAAAGATACTCAAATTTCTGATGACTGTATCGGATTTAAGTGGAACATTATCTATACTTTAAGTGAATGTAATGTTAGATTTACCAAAGAAAACTATACTATATATCTTGGCATTGAAAGAAGGTCCATGGCTAACATGCCAAGCATTTATTTGATCTAGCCCTTGCTGAATAATTTAAGTATCAGAATGATATTTAATAAGTGTCCTCAATTTGCAGTCATCAGAAAACTTGGTTAGGCATAGTCTACTGATATCAGCCTTCATACCAGAGAAGTATATATCAAAGAGGAGGGTAGTTAAGGACAGAGCCATGTAGGACACTACTGGTTATGTTTTTCTCTTTACTGCAGGCACCCCTGGTCTTAGCATCTATATTACAGCATCAAAGCTTTAGTTCATCGAATAACTAAAGCTCGATCTTATAATATCAACAGCTAAAATTGTCAAATGGCTGAGTCAACCAAGGGAAACACTTCCCTTGGCCGAATCAAAAAAAAAAAAAAAAAAAAAACTTTACATCCAAAATCAAGTGGGGGGCTTCACCCCCCACTCCCCCTACTGAAATACACCAACTCTGAGATCACTCCAAATTGGAGAAACAGCCATACTCCACAGAATGGCCAATGGAAGTGTTTCCCTGGTTTAAATTGGCCATTCAACAATTTACAGTTTCGATATTGCAAGTTCAAGCTTTACTTATTCGATTAAGTAAACCTTCGATCTTGTAATATAGAACCTGGTCTTAATAGTATGGGATCTGTCATATCACTATTTACCTATCTAGCAATCTATGTGTGGGTTAATGCTGAGAGGGGATGTTTGTCAATAATCCCAGCTAGGGGGATAGTGTCAAAGGCCTTTGTAAGGAACAGGTAGACAGCATATACTATATGCCCCTCATCAATGGTGTCAGTAACCCTTTCAAAAATTCAAGTAGATTGAACCGACATGATCTGTCTTTTACAAAGACAAACTTGTATGGATCCATGGATATAGGGTCACCTATATTATTTATTATATCACGTATATGTTTCATAGCATTGCAAATAATACTAGTGAGACCAGTAGGCTTGTAATTCCCCAAGTCAGGTGGGCACCATTATGCAAGGATACCACAACAGTCCTTTTCTATAAATCAGGGATGTAACCACTAAAAAGGCTCAGACTGAGGTCTTGGAAGAGTGGTGGTAGAATGTTTTGCTACATGGGATTTAGTGTTTCTCAGCAGATACCCAGGGATATTGTCAGGATCTATTAAAATTGTATTTTTAATTTTGGAAAGTGCCAAAAGGGCTTGGTCCAGAGTGATTTCAGGAGAAGAGGTGTGAGGGAGTATAGAAAGATAGATGGTATTTTGACTTTCATGAAACTGAAAGAGAATTTATCTTCAAAAATATTAGCAATGTCACTAAGGTCATATACCATTAAAATGAGTTCATTACAGACATGGTTACATCTGTGTTTCCTAATATAGCTGAAGAAGGCCTCATGGTTGCCTTTTGAATTAGTTGCATCCCTAAATTCATAGCTAGCCTTGCATTTACTAATGGTGAGTTTAAGAAACTTGTTTTCCATTTTTACATCTCTTTTATAATGAAGAAGTGGACATTTTTTAGAAACAATCAAGAGCATTTTTCTTTTTCTTATATGGTTTCTTGAAATGACAATTCCACCATATGGGTTTTGTTTTAAACTTGTCATTATGGTTACAATGGACAGGTATAGATGACTCAATTCATCTATCTAACAGGGAGCAAAATTCAGAGGTCTAGGCATCAGTCCCAGGTGCAAGGTTTGTTGGGAAGCTATAACATTTGCTATTATCAATAAGACCAGTAAATAGCAAATAACTGGTTTTGCGTAATCTCTGAATATAGCAAAGTTATTATAGGCCTAAAAGCAGGTTTTCATACAGAGCATTACAGCAAGATGGTCTGACATGACAGAAGGAATAGGAAGCAGGGTGTCAGAGATAAGGTTGAGAAGATTAGCTCTGCTGGTGGGCAGAATGACAAGTTGGTCACCTCCATTGGCATTTATGAAGTTCATAAATTTCTGAGCATATGAGTTGTTGGTAGTATATATTTGCCAGTTTAGCTGTACCAGTACGCCAACAGGTAGCACACTCACCTTTGGTGCAAAATGATGTGAGTTCTATTCCCACAGTAGGTAGATCGATTACTGATAATGCAGTGCAGCATACAGGGAGTGCTGCATTCCTGAGTGTGTTGTCCTTCAGATGAGACATTAAACTGATGGCCCATCTGCTTGGGTTGTTGGCAACTCAGGTGGATGTAAAAGATCCCATGGCACCTTTTGAAAAGAGTGGGGTCCTTTATTTACTTATAAAAATAACTCTTATTTACAAAATGTTTACATATTTACAGATATATAGATACATAAATCTGTTTTTACAATCATACTAAATTTTCATCCCTATTAGACCCTCACTCCTTTTTCCATAACCATTTGATTTTACTTAATATTGTTGCTAAAAATCTGTTTACTATTAAACATAATGTAATTTATGCTTTCTTTCCATATAATCTATATAATACAAAATTACTTTGTATCTGTCCATTTACCAGATTCTTTACTTATATTCTTATAATATCCATATTTCATCATATCCATGTTTATTTTACCTACTTCTGTTATGTCTTTGAAAAAAAAACTTTACATAGTTTTCCTCATGACATTTTTACTCTTTTACATTTCAAAAAAGTGTTCCCTAGTTTCTTCTTAGTCACCATGGAAACATGTTCTATAACTTTTCTTCTTATATGCACATTTCTTTTTAGTGGCAAATTATCTATTACCAGTCCACACAAAAAAATCTTGACATTCTACTTTCTGATTACACAATTTGCTTCTTATTTTTATGGCTTTAATTTTTCATCTGTTAGATATTCCCATGGTTTTACATAATAATGTTTTATCACTAGAGTCTTATACCATACTTTTTATCTTTTCTATGTTATAATTTTTTTTCTTTTTCACCATACCCCCACATTTATCATACTTATATTTATACAATTTTACTACTAATCTCTCATTTTTTTTCATTTATCCACTTTAACACTACTTTGTACAAATTTAATGAAGCAGCATATACCACTGGGTAAGTTAACCCTAAACCACCTTTTTCTTCTTTATTTACAAAAGTACCCATTTTTGCTGAGTTTAATCTAGAATAAACAAAAAATATATTTGCAATAATTCCTTTTCAAATACTGTTGGAGACATAAATATACTTGCTAAGTATAATATTTTCCCCATCAGTACTGAATTTATCAAATAAGCTTTTTTCTGAATGGTAATTTATATGTTCTGGAGAAAAGACAGGTTGATTTTATTTCTGCTATTGCATTTTTTCACACTGAATTTTATTTAATCTTTAGTTCCAAATTTTATAACTAACACAGATATTTCATTTACTATAAAATGTATACCCCATATATTTACTATTTTACCTACAAATTTGCTTTTCTCTCTATACCACCTCTAGACACTCATTTGTGCAAATTATTATTTCTTTTATCCAAATCTTGCTTTTTTGCAATTATTTTAATGTCATCTGCATATGCTAACAGAACTGGAATTCTTAATCCTTTAGGTGTTATATACCCAACATCCTTCATTTTATCACATGTTATCACATTCATAACTAATGCAAAGAGTATACAACTCATTGGACATCTCTGTCTTACACCACTCTTCATATGTACCTCTTGGATAACCAGCCATTTACAAGTATTTTTACTTTATTATTACTATATGCTGACATGCATAATTCCCCAGCTTTCTCAATTATATTATATTCTTTCATTATTACCCATAAGATTTCATGTTCAATTGTGTCAAATGCCTTATTAAGGCCTCCTATCATGATTTTTGCTTCTTCTTTTCTATTAATATCATCCATAATTTCTCTATCATTAGTAATTCTTGACAACCCTTCTCCTTTATACTATATATATATATATATATATATATATATATATATATATATATATATACTATCTTCTGTAATATTTACCATTTCTTTTCATATCTCTTTTGTATTATTTCCCTAAAGATCTTATAATCATTACTATTTAATGCTATCAGTCTCCAGTTTTTTAAATTGTCTTCTATCTTCCTTCTTCCATATAAATGTAAATATTTCACTACATAATTCCTTAAAGAGTACTAAAGGTAAGAACAACTCAAGTGAGGAGATTAGAAAACTTGGTCTAGTGTGCACATTTATATGAAAGGGAGGAGTATCTTTCTTGATGGTTAGGCTGGTCACTGAGTGAGCTTTGCCAGACTGCATTTTCAACCAAGTGGCTCACAACCAGACAGACGTCTGGATTTTAGATGAAAATAAGTGACAGGCCACCATACTTGTCAACAGAATCCATGGTCACTTAGATTATTCGTAACCACTGTGTATTGCCTGTGGTACAGACATTTATATAAATAAGAAGCAGGAACCGCACTAATGTTTTATCACTGGTAAGAACATATCTAGAATTTACTGCAGCAGAAAGATTCATCACATTTCCATTGTCAAAGTGAACCAGTAGTTATGCCATAACTGGCACACACACACACACACACACACACACACACACACACACTGATATAAGGAGTTTATTGCTATCTGTTAACATAGTTGGCTCCACAATACCTCCTACTGGAAGCTGAAGTAATTGGTGTTGTGCTGCAGGAAGCCTCAGGTGGACTGCAGAGGTCTGTGAAATGTAGATGTTCACTTGTTGGTGCATTCATTTTTCCATTTGTTAACTTGGGGGGGTGCAGGTTGTCCTATTAGCCATGACTGACATCATAAGGTAAATGTAATGCACAAGCCAAACGGCCATAAGTTATCTAGTTTTACAGGTAATGTTTATCATTTAGGCACCTATATGTTGTCTAAAGACTGTCTATGCTTAGCCAGTATGACATTTTCTGCTTTTTCCCCAAGTAAATTATATAAATTTCTATAAAGTCAGTAGTTAAAGATATCGTATACAGGGAATAGTGAAAAAGTGACAAGGGGAGCTTGATATCTATATCTAATCTGTTTCTATCTGTTTACACACACACACACACACACACACACACACACACACACACACACACACACACACACACACACAAACATATATATATATATATGTGTGTGTGTGTACACATACATACACACACACACACACACACACACACACACACACACACACACACACATATATATCTAAATATATGCGTACACACACGCACAAACACATACATAAATATAAACACAAACACACACACACACACACACACACACACACACACACACACACACACATACATATATACATACTTTAAACAGCCATAGGTGTGAGTGTGTGTGTGGAGGGTATTGTGTGAATGAACCATTGTGACAGAGCTAGTCATCCAGTGGTATTAACCTTGTCTCTAGATGATTGTCTAATTGTCAGTGTTGAAGTGACACCTGTACCCCATGTGCAAAAATGGGAAAAAGGATTTGTGGCTGGATATATATACATATATACATACACACATGTAACAGCCTGTCTCCTAAACTCTTGCCAGTCTGACCCTACGTTTCTGCTAAATTCCTATGTTGTCCTGCCACACTTAGTACATCATCATTCTTGCATCATATACCTGCCATCCATAGGTCTCTCTGTCCATTTGCTCCACTACCATGGTCATAGCATACTGGTCATAAATGTGGAGAACCACTTCACACAAATGGAAATTAGTGACCTCACGCTCATTGAGTTTTGTTACCTTTACATAATTAGGTAGAAGCATTTGTTCACCTGGAAAGTCTGATGGGATTGAAGAGACCCAGAGACAGAAAAACTCCAAGACAATTACACAGACAGGAATAAAATGACATGTAAACCTGAAAATTAGCGCTAAAATAAAATTTACTTTAACAGCTGCAACATGTTGTTTAATTAAGATATATCAGTGTCCAAGAAATCAAGTTCAGCTATAAATCTACATAAACTGATGACATGAACATCTATCTGTCTGTCTATCTATGTGTCTGTCTATCTATCTATACTGAATAAATTGTGGATATGTGTTTAGAATGTAAGAATTGCTTGCAGTACATAGAACCCCATGATTATGCTCCACAAATAGGTAAAAGACAAGCTTACTAATACTCGTCTGGCATAAGTTTTCACTAAGCACAGTCAAGGGCTGTCATAGATCAGGTCTCACTCTAGGGATTTACAGCAGACAGTGCCAACTTGCAAAGAGCAGAGGCAGAAGGTAAAACAGCTTTAAACGCCACACAGATAGACAGTTTGGACCGAAGAAGTGTCTGGCAGTTTTAAAGTAACTTCTTCAGAAGGACACTTCATTTCTTTCCTCTGTCTATTGTCATTACTAAAGTGTGTTTTACCAGCTGTTCAAAGGCTTTGAAAATCAGTAAAACACTTCACTCACCTTCGCTTTTTTGTAACTTGTAGTATATGGAGCAGACAAATCACCATGTACTACAAAGAATTATTAGATCTCATGCTCTGTTATTGAGGTAGATTTCTTGATGTCCATGTCTTGAACATATAATAAACTGGTTATGACTTGATCACAATCATCTATATATAGGCTATGAATATAGTTAGATAAATAGACATACAAACAAATAAATGTAAAGTTTTGCAGTATGGGTAATCCAGCAGAACACATAGTTAATAATTTATGTCACTAAACTCTATAGTAAGACAATAAGTGAGAAAGGTGTCACACATTGGAGAAGTAGAAAGGCATTTCAGTAGATGTGTGATATGATTGTGAAAGGCAGGGAGGGGGTAAGAGGTTCTGTTCTGATAGATCGAGAATAAATGGGTGAAAGAGAGCAAAACAATGAGGGAGAAGAAAACCACATGAAATAGAAAAACATCGAAATGAGTGCTTTTCCTTTTCCCTTTATTTTCACTTTCCAGATATTCCCTTCACCTGTAAGCTGAAGTTGTTGCCTAGACATGTTATGCTGAGCGAAACATCAGCTCTGCAGTATGAGCTGATATTGATCAGATAAATTCAGAATGGTACAAACTATTTTTCTTCTAGATAAACAATCCAGACATTTTACACCTGGCATGCAGCACAGATGTTTAATCTTGCTAGCTGTACCTTTCAGATCGTCTATTATTCTACTTTAATTTTCCTGGTACCTTTGTAGAGACATTTTTCAATTATAAGCAATCTAAGGAAAAAGAGAAATTGTCAGGTGTGCTTTTATTTTTTTTCTAAACTCGGTTAGAGAAACAATGCATCAATATTCATATTGTTCACTTCTGTTTATGCGAACAATTACATAGTCAACAACATAAGGTAGTATAGCAACTGATACAAATAATGATTTTTTTAAAGAAGTGCAGATCACTAAAAATATAGATCTGCCATGACAAATTACACCCAACTACTCTCCCTCAGTACAGATCTGCATATAATAGTATTTTATTTGGGATAAACAGACTGACATTGTTGGGTGTTTGCATTTCTCACACTTTACAGTAAAAAACAGTTAATAGTAACTAAGAATAATATTAATATGTTCAAGTTAATAATAAAAAAGGGGAAAAGCAGAAAATGGAGCAAATGGCCATACTGTCATCTATTCTACATCTAGTTCAAGATAATAAATTAACATAAACAAATTTCAGCCGCATTAAAATGTATAAATAATAGGAAGACTCCGGTGGTGCTGACAGATGTATTATGATTGCACGCCGACGGGCCAATGCGTTCGTTAGGCGGATTACTGGTCCGGTAAACCAATACTTTTCCATTAAAATTTCACTTAATTTAAATACACTTACTTATACTTAAAAAAGATCAGCTGAGATAAAAATTACTTTTGTGATCCATAACTTAAAATCTCAAACCTCCGCTAACCCAGCTCTCATAGTGCGTTAAAAGTTTTTTATGTAGTTTTAAAAGCAAGATCCAAGCTGTTTTTTTTTGAGTTTCAATAGTTAAATGAGTTTAAATAACGAGACATACAGAGCTACGAGCTAAAAATGTTTATTTGTGTTCGTTCTGCTTATAATTTAATTTAACATACAGCGACATACTAAAAAAAATCACGGAGATCTTGCTTTCTCCGCTCCGTTGCTTCATTCTAGCATGATGCGGCGCCAGGCAGTACATCAGAACTGCCGAGGATATCTGATATCTGGGGGCATGACGCAGGCATTATTATTATATTATTATTAAACCAAAAGAATCTTTTCTTTTTAATAATAATGTCAATGTCAATAATAAATCTCTGTGTGGTGCGTGGTGGTGTAAATTACCCACGGGTTGTTTGTTTGCCTCGGGGGCGGCCCCTGGCCAACCCAGCCAACCACGTGGTAATTCACCTTACCCACACCCAGGCGTGGGTTATTGCTATAATATCTACCAGTCCTAAATGATGGCTTCCATCCTTGGTTAAGATGTACACTTCTGTGCAGTGCAGTATAGTTTTCCTTTTTTAGACCATCTTTAACTCTACTGTAAATTCAAAGCAGACCAAAGTTAATGTGTGTTTCTGATCCATATAACCTTCCAAAGATAGTTCAAATGCTGAAAACACTGGTGTATGCTGTACTTCTCTTCTTTCTCATATGACATTTTACATAATAATAATATAATTTTGAAGAATGTACCTCTGGAACATTTGAATGACAATCCCATTCTAACCAGACATACCTTCACACACTGATGGCAGATACATAGAAACATGCACTGGAAAGAGAGGGATTTCATCCCTGATAAGAACTCATAACCCTCTTGGTTTCACATTTTTACTGCATCAAAACAAAAAGGGCATCATTCTAACCTTTTGTTAGGTTTATGCTGGAACATATTTGTTCACTTCCTTACCAGAAGTCACAGATAAAATTGAAACAAACTTAGCTTGTTCTCTATAATACACTTGGATGACTTCCAAAAGGGAAAATAAACAAATACATAAATAAAAACCAAATTATATAAACTACAGTGTGGTTTATTTATAGACAAAGGTTACCAGCAATTAATACATAAAAAAATAAGAAGAGAAATTAAACCCCTAATGTGACATTGTAAAATAAAACAGACTCTACTCAGCTTATAAAGTTGCTTAGTTTGCAGTTTGAAAAATTGTTGATATTAATCAATGAATGTATACATTTCTTTGAGGTTCTACACCTATAGACTACATACCACCATGTGTCAGAAATGCCTGTCATAATACTAGATCCGAAAGTATAGGCGATGGTCACATTTACCTTTGCTATCCATTATACCTACTCTAAAGCATTTATGAAATTCATAACAATCTAATACATTTGCAACAGTATAGAAGTCCTAGCTCCTTGAATTATATAACAGAAAATGATTTACATGCCAGAAATGCAGCAATTACTTTAATCTAAGTATTGACTAAAAGCAGTAAGGTTTAAATTGAAATCAGTTTTATTTTCCTGACTAATTAGACCTGTGTAGCCATCATAACATTTGCAAAAATTAATTATTTCAGTTAATGTAGATACCTTCCAATAAACAAATACCTTCATTAGAAATCTTATAACAATGAATAGTTGAGTTAGATGTTTAACTGTTAATCTTTACTGTTAACTTTAATCTGTTTTACTCACTGTCATTGGTTTTGCAGTTTTAAAAGTTTTATATAAGATACACTTAGAAAAAAATGCTGTATTATGGTCTGATGAAGCGAGGTTTTTACCTGTGAAGGTGCTCACCGATTTGTTTTCATTTTAATAAAGACTGGCTGTGTTTTAAACTCAGTACTGAATTTTATTCAGCACATTTACATTTGGTTTGTACAGTGTTTGTTCATCCTACTAGGAGGTGCATTGTGCTGTTCTATACTGTGGATAATTGTTAAGATGTTTTCCTCATACTCATAAGGTACAGGGTTTGATCCTCACCATTTGAAATAAAAATTGCCTAAGCTTACAATGATGCATACAACAGCAGCAAGCTAAGTATTTACCTATGAAGTAGAGCTATAGATATATATATATACATTTACACATACACGCACACACACACACACATATATATATATACATATATGTGTGTGTGTGTGTGTGTGTGTGTGTGTGTATGTGTGTGAAAATAAACAATTATTGTTACTGAAGGAATTATTTCTATGACAGTTGCAAAGCTTTTAAAAATACATCATGTGTAGACCACAAATCATTTCTTAATGTGATAATTTTGTAAGATGGTCATTATTTACAAAATAATTCTTGCACATGCAAGAAGGTTGATAAAAGCTAGTCACCACACCATAGACAGAATAGGACTGTGTGTGTGTGTGTGTGTGTGTGTGTGTGTGTGTGTGTGTGTGTGTGTGTGTGTGTGTGTGTGTGCACACGCGCGCAGAGGGAAGGCAATGTAGCAAATTAATAGCCTTTGCAGAAGTTAATGCAGGCTGCAGTGTTCATTGTTTTTTTTTTTCTGAAATTAGAAGGGTGTCTTCCTTTTAGCCTTTTGCCACTTTGAATGATATTCAAGAAAACACAGGTAAAATGTGCAAAGTGCTTACATTCAAATGTATATCAATGGGGCAGAGCTTGAATGGCTAACAGAAAGCAGCAGTATTTTAGAGCTCCATATAACTAGTTAAATAAGACAGGAAAAATATTATTTTTTTTTCTTCAAAGTATAAAATCTTATAGATAAAGGACTAATTTACATAATTAGAAACTTTGGTGAAGTTTTACAAATAATTTCCTGTCAAAAAGCTTGGAGATATATTCACTTGTTAAAATGAGCAACTCAAAGAATTCTCATCAGGATGCTGCCTTAAAGAAGGAACTACAACAGATGGCATCTACCCTGCACGAGTTGTCTTTGAAGATGGATGATGAAAATCTTAAAACAAGCAGTCAAAAACAGGCTGACACCCTCAAGGAAATGCTACAACAACACCAGACAAGGATAACAGGAATACAGGTTTCTCTAAATGACTTAGAAAGCAGACTTAAGGATGTGGAAACACAGAAAGAGCTGCTTCTTAAACAAAACACTTGGTTGGTTAATAAAGTAGATGACTTGGAAAATAGGGAGAGGAGAAATAACATCAGGATTTTTGGATTACTTGAAAACACAGAAGGTGAGAATATTATTTCCTTTTTATCAAGCGGGATCCCTGACTTTTTAAATTTAAAAGAAGGACTTTCCTTTCGCATTGAAAGGACAGACAGAGCTCTTGGGAAACCTGCCACTAACTCAAACTCTCCTCCTAGGTCAATAATTATCAAATTTCTTTCATACTTGGACAAGGAACTGATTTTAAGATCTGCTTGGAGGAAGGCACCTCTAAAATATAAACAGAGCCTGATAAGATTTGATAACGACTATTCATCTAGAATAATGGAACAAAGGAAAAAAGTGTGGCCAATGATAAAATTTCTGAAACAAAATAACATTAAGGCACAACTTGCATATCCAGCTAAGATAAGAATACTGTATGCCAGCGAGATGAGGACTTTTATTGACTTAGAGGAAACCTCTTCATTTATTAAAACTAATAATGTGATTACTTTACCAGAAGATATGGATTGGATGTCACCTTCTCTCAAGAAAACAAAAGAAACAAATGTCTGGCCAGATGTCAAAAAGAAAAAGCAAAAGACTGATACTGTTACAGCCAAATCTCTCAAAGCATCTACTATGATTTGAATTGTTTTAACATTACTTTAAAGGACCAGTTTTACTGCTTGGAATTTAAAAACAAAGGTAACTAACTATTGGAATCTTTATCTATATATTTTTGAAAATAGATGACACATGAGAGTTTTCACATTACCTCAGATATGTAAAACAGGTTACTTTTCTTTCACAGAAGGAGGGTTATATAGCACATAAAATATTTATACTGTAAATCAACATACATAGTATATGTGTATTTTCTCTTAATTTTCTCTTTTCTTTCTCTCTCTCTTCTTTCTTTTCTCATTATTTATTTTAACTACATCTTGTTTCTCTTTCTAAATTCTTTACTATTTACTATACTAATATAGTCTGTATATATTGAATAACTCACTATCTATACATCGATAAAGAATAGTCTAAAATAATCTGGGGTACTTACGTATTATCGCAACCAAATTTTTGCGGTAATACCAGTTGCTTCCCGATGTTCAACTATAAACAGTAATTCTGTAATAATGTGAATTACTGTGTTTTTTTTCACAATGAATGTTGTTTTAGGCAGGGTTATCATTAAAAATGTGGAAATTAATATTGCGGTTTACGTATGCACTTTACGGGCAGCATGCCATGTTTTTGTAATACCGTGGGTGTCCCAATGTTAAAATATTACCAGTAGTGCTGAAATAATGTGAATTAGTGCATTTTGAAGCTATGCATACAAGAAGACAAGGATAAAGGCCCAGAAGAATGAAAGCTGGAATTATGCAAACCATGTACTGACTTATAAAAATTTAGCACTCCACATCTTTTCAGCCATAATACACCCATCACCACAGAAGACCAAAACAGTGCCGCCAACTATTCAAGTCCCAAACACCTGTTAACATCATCCATCATCAGTTCTGCAAAGCTTTACATCTTGCAAATTTTCTGTTGCAAATGTTTGATAAAGAAATAGTTTACCGTTTGAGAAAGAAAGAGTTCCCAGAAAGCATTTTCCAGCAGTCTGTTTTTTTCTTCTCAGCATTGCTTGTTAACAGTACAAGTAGTGCTTTTGTCAGTAAAAAACCAGCCCTGGCAACTGAAGCATGCATATGAAATGCACGCAAAACAGGAAGAATATTTCCACGATTGATTCTCTTTATGAATGTAAGTGAAATAAACACATAAAGGGTGTTTCCCACAATTGTTTTCAAGCCAGCATGTGTATTATCGCAACCGCAAAAATCTGGTTGCGATAATAAGTAAGTACCTAATCTAGTTTTAAGGTAGACTAATTGGAATAGTGAACTTAATTATTACAATATTTATTACATTAATGATAGTCACTGTTATGCTTATTGGGATTGGGGACATGTTCGTGATTAACTCTGAAATGTTCCATTCATGTACATATGTCCTTTGAATTATTTCCTTTTAGTACTAACAGATATATTAACAAAAAAAAAAAATCTTGTGACATAGGGATTAATACCTAGTTTAGTGAGTTTAGTTATAATTCCAGAATGGGGGATGGTGTTGAAAGCCTTGGTGAGGTCAAGATAGGCTGTGTGAACCACCTTACCCTCATCCACGGCTTTGGTGACTGCTTCAAAGAAGTCGATCAGGTTCAGGGGGCATGATCTGCCTTTCACAAACCCAAACTGGGTGGGATCCAGAGTTTGGAGGTTACCAATGTCTTTGTTTATGAGTTCCATGATGATACGTTCCATGGCCTTGCAGACCAGGCTCATCGGGCTAATAGGGCGATAGTTCCCGGGATCAGTGGTGGCTCCCCCTTTGTGGAGTGGGATAGCTGTTGCTGTGCGCCATTCAGTGGGCACAAAGCCTGATGTGAGGCTATTATTGAACATGGTGCTTAAGTGGGGAGTGAGTTCGTTCTGAAGTCCGTGTAAAATGCAGCCTGGGATGTTGTCCGGTCCCATGGATGCTGTGTTTTTGGCTTTAGAGAGTGCAGCTTTTACCTGCGTAGTTGTGATTACAGGGACTCTGCATTCTTCCTGTATAGATATGGGCCCTTTAGGGGGTGAGGGGGGGGTAAAGTTAGCACTGAACCTATCTGCCAGGATGTTGTCAATATCAGCTGGTTCTGTAATTTTTGTGCTTTTGTGCTGTAACTCAGAGCAGATCTGGGTGTTGCCATCTAGATTCTTGACATAGCTATGGAATGCTTTGCGGTTGTCCTTGGATTTAGTGGTGATTTTGTTTTAGTAGCTAGCTTTGGAGGATCTTATAAGGGATCTCAGCATCTTACTGAGGCTGACCAGGGAGCTCCTCCACTCATGGGATTTTGCAACAGTTTCTTCCTTTTGTTGTACAGTTTATTTATGGCAGGGGACCACCAGATTGGCTTCCTTTTTTTGGAGGATAGCGTCTTGGTTCTGTTTGGGATAGCACAATCCATGCACTCGTGTACGTGGTTATAGAGTGCGTTTGTGTAGGATTCAGCATCTGCATGGGTGTCATGAAGTTCACCACTTCTGTCTTAAGAACCATGAAGTTCATTCTTAGACTCTGCTTTGTAAATATATAAATATGTAAAAGCACTGCACTAGAATGTAGGGTGCCTCTACTCAGAATCAAGATACCACTGATAAGCCATGTCTTTTCATAAGTGTAAGTTAAAGTTGGGGAGCTGAAGATTGGAAAGTAAAGGAAGACAGTACACCTACAGTAAATTCATATTTCATTGGTAATCACTCATTGTCTCCTGTAGAGTCCTTTTAGTCAAATTATTTTAGTAATAATCTATGTGTTGTTGGCTTATTTAGTGTATGCTCCTCTGTTGCATTTAATTTATCCAGAATGACATATCTGACATATTTGGGATCTCTTAAGGGTAACTAAATACTGAATATTTTCTAAGTCAACTTAATAATTGTTTACACTACTAACATTCCATCCTGATATATAAAATACTATAGAACAATAATAGAATAATATAGAATTTCATATCTCTTTTAAGAAAATTCTCCATATAATAATTTAACATATGAAGCTCAGTTGATATTGTTGGTTAAAGGTATGAGTAATAATCCAATAGATATATCTTTATTGGATTAGGAATGACGTTCATTCCATGTTTAATGGGAAAGTCATATTTACTTGAATTTGATACTTTATTTATTTATTTATTTATATTTGTTGACCCGGAGTGTCCAACTAGACGCAGGTCCATTTTCAGCGGAGGCCCAGGGAGAAAAGCTCCACAGTTAAAATAAACAGACAGTAGTTACATTGGATTATATAGCAATTAACAATTTACATAGCAATTACTTACAACATATTTACAGATGAAGAACATAGTACATCAGTGGACAACTAGAATCTTTATCTGTGAAGTACATAACAGACATTAACAAATGTTACAAGAAGAAGTTCCTGCTGTATAATAAGTACTGGCTTATGAGCATCTGAGCTTGCTATAATCAAGGTAGTTAGTGGAGTGGAAAGAAAGGTAGTGGTTGGATGGGGAGGGTGATATTAGAGTGGGAGTTGCAAGGGCATGGCCAGCATGTTTTTAGGTGCGCTGTTAGTAAAATTTTGAAGTGGGCGCATGATGGTATGGAGGTAATTGTGGGTGGGAGGGAGTTCCATAATTTGGCTATCGTGCAAGAGAATAGTGCTTCACCAGCAGAGTTATTGGCTTTAGTGATCTGCAAGTGATTTTTGTTGCTGGATCTTAGTGGTCTGGTGGTGCAATAGGGTTGGAGTAGATTCTGGGGGGATGGGACATTTAGTGGATGATTTACTAGTTTGTGGGCAAGTGAGAGTTGATACCATTGAAGGAGGTGAGGGAGTTCAAGCCAGCCCAGTTCAGCAAGTGAGAGACAGTGAATTAATGTTTTATGTTTTTAAAGCCTGACTAGAATTTTACCCTACTTGTATTTAAAGAAGAAAGAACATGAAATTACACTCCCAAGTTTACACACATAAAAATAACATTCAATGTTATCAGAGAATATGTATAACTACTATAATCAAAATAAAAAAAGAAGCAAAAAGTTTCTTCCAGCAATAACTTGAAATGGATTTAACATTCTTATCATTAAATACTAATGACTTAAATAATGCAAATAAAAGATCAAACTTACTAAAATATTTAAATCTAAACAAGGCACAAGTAGCATTTCTCCAGGGAACACATTTTAAGACTAATGATAGCTTTTTTTGGAACCCTAAGGACTATACAGTCTTAGCTCAATCCTCTTATAGAACAAAGACAAAAGGAGTATCAATTCTCTGGAAGAAAAACATAATCACTCCAAAAGTTATTTATAAATATGAAGACAAAGAAGGTCTACTAGCATTTGTTATAATTAAATTTAATAACAGAATATGGACCTTAGCTAATCTATATTGGTTCCCAGGAATTGGAGCAGGAACAGTTAAAAAACACCTAGATTTTTTTACAACAATTATAAAGGAACTCTTATACTGGGAAGAGACTTTAATTGTACCTTAAAAGCTTCTGAAACCACAAAGAAGTCTTTTCGCATAGCAACTGTTTCAAAATCCTTAAAAAGATGGATTGTTCATTTCATTTAGTAGACACTTTTAAAGTAAAAGATGATAAATCCTTCTTATTTTCCCATAAAGACCATAGATTTGGAACACAAACCAGAATAGACAAATTATTTGTAGCTCAAGATTTATAAACAAAAATCCTCAACTTCTCAATAGTTTCATGCCTCTTCTCAGATCATGACTCTCTGATAATGAAGCTCTAAATAGAGTTCAAACCTTTAATCCTCTCAACTAGAATTCCATCATATATCATGAAAATTAAATAATTCAGACCCTGGAAGTTGGCAGAACTACGATTATTTCTTGAAATTAATAATACAACAGAAATCAGTAGAGTCATGGTTTGGGACTCATTAAAAGCGTATTTATTTGTTAAGACACTTAGCTGGTACAAAAACAAAGTCAGAGAGTGGTAATCTGAATCATTAGACTTGCAAACCAGACTCTTGACAACAAAATCTAAAAAAAATCAGAATTGTCCAGAAGTCAAAAAGAAATAGAGGAATTAAATAAAAAAATATAATGAAATTCTAACACACAAAGCTTGTCTAGCCTTGGAAAAATTAAAAATAAACTCATTAGCCACCTCCCCAGATATCTACATAACTTATCTACAAGAATTAAAATACAATCTAAAGCAAATAACATTAGTAGTATATATCATGAAAAGAAAGAGAAAAAAGTATCAGATATAGGAGACATCCTTAAAGCATTCTGGTTCCATTATATGGAACACTTCAAAAAAGAAGATTTAGATACCAACCAAATAAACTTAGATACATACCTTATCAATATAAAAAAAATTCCTGAAAACTTAAAACTAGACCTACAAAAACCTATATCCTACAAAGAAATTGTTGACAAGATAAAATAAAATAAATCTAACAAAGCTCCAGGGATAGATGGCATAATTACGGAAATTTACAAACTCTTCCCTTCAACAGTAATCTCCCTTTTTCATAAAACTTTGCTAGAAGTCCAGTCAGAAGCAAAAATACCACCCTCATGGAAATATTCTCTCATAACACCAATTCTAACAGATAATAAGCCATCAGACCTTTGCACCTCATACAGACCTATATCATTACTGAATAATGATTACAAAATATTCATGTCAATCCTAGCTAACGGAAGACAATTAATAATGATCAAAATGGATTTTTATATAACAGGCACACATATGATAATATTAAAATGATACTTACTCTTATAGACTATGTGAATAAAGAAGATAGAGAAACACTTGTAATCAGATTAGACATAGAAAATGCCTTTGATTCACTCAACTGGGAATATCTATTTAAAACTTTAGCATTATTTGAATTTGCTCCTCCCTTCATCTTATAACTAAAAAACATATATATTAATAACTTAGCCTACATTAAATTAGGTCCTTTCACCTCAAAATCTATCCATATAAAGAAAGGTACTAAACAAGGATGCCCCCTTTCTCTTATTTTATTTGCTTTGGCTATAGAAATACTTGCAGAAATAATACGCAATAATCCAAGAATAAAAGGAATAGAAGTCTATGACCAGTCCATATCTAAAATAATGCTTTTTGCTGATGATATTTTATTAACCCCATGAAATTTCCGAGAGTCATTAGGAGAGCTAGAAGAAGTAATGAAGATATTTTATAAGATTTCAGGTCTACACTTTAATAGATCAAAACAAAATTTATATTTTTAAATAAGAAAAAAGAACTACAAGTTACAGATAAACCCATCATAGGAAAACAAGAACTTATGCTAAATTATTTAGGAATAGTGTTACGCAAAAATATAAACGAAACAATATTAATAAATTATAAAAACATTATTGAAACAGTAAAAATATATATAGAAAAGTGGAACAAAATTATATTAACTTTTGAAGACAGATTGCAATTAACAAAAATGGTCTTATTGCCAAAAATACTATAAGTAGCATTAGCAATACAGTTAATTCCTGAAAGATGCATTATTAAAGAAATAAACTCATGTTTAATAAAATTGTTATGGTATCCCAAAAAGAATAGAGTAGCTCTAACTCATCACATTAGACCCTGGAAACAAGGAGGATTGAACTTCCCAGAAATCGAAACATATATAAAAGCATCTGTGCTTAAAACTACAATAGACTGGATAAACCAAAATTATTTTGCCAACTGGAAAGAATTAACAATGGTTATATTAACAAATGAATTTAATCTGTTAAAAAAAATTAATAGTAGACAAATCAAACAAACCCTGGTACATACTATGCATAAGTATACAATATAATATAACAAAACCTTCTAAAACAACACTGATTAATCATTACATCAATTCCTTTAGGAAACTTATCAATGCAAACATAGATCTAAAACTTTGGTTTGACCTTTTAACCACATTTACCATAAATAAGAACTTTCCTCACAAAATATATAGGGAAACAATAACCTCCTGGGAACAAAATGGATTATTATGCTGCTTTAAAAGTGAAAATAAATTAAATATGTTAGATATACATATGATAACAACTGCTTACAATATTCCAAGACAGAACTGGTTAACCTTACAAAGCATTCTAATGTACACTCAAGATTTATGCAGATTAATTAATATTCCAAGATATTCCAAGATATTCCAAATCTAATACATTTTCTGTATGAATTTATATATAATAGTTGTGAAAAGAAAAATACCATTTCAAATCTATGTAAAGAGTTAATAACATATAAAACAATTCCCAAACCATCACATTGGCAGTTCTTAACAAAAGAATAACCAAATACCTATACAGCAAACCAACCAAAAGTAATCCACAAATACAAAACTTTTGCTGTAAATAGTATCCCGATCCAAAGTCACATTTAAAACACAAGCTGGAAGTTGTCTAAAACCAAAACTCTTTATTGTTTAAAAGTATATGAGTTAAGCGGTTTCATCTACAATGTGTAGACTTCATCAGAACAACATGTAACGTTAGTCAGCTGAAACAACAATCCATCCAAATGGAAGCAACCAATCCAAATATAAAATCAATTAAATTAAAAATACTTATTTAAAGTGCACTTGTGTGTTAAAAACTTGTATGTTAAAAACTTGTATGTGCTACACAAAAGTACTTCAATGAATTATGTACTTGTAACAGTCATGAAACTCATTATTTTATAAAGTTATATAATAAAATAGTAATGTAATATAAATGTAATATAATGAGTGGTATATAACAACAACATTCCATGTAATTTATATTTTAGCTTCAAGTACTGGTTTAATGGAAATGTTGTCGTTAATACCTGGATGTACAGTTGCATTTAAAAAGATCTGCCATTTAATCTCCCTTTCTCCTAATTTAATCCTAACATTCCCTCCCCTGGAGTTAAACTTAACTTGTTCTAAAATGGCAAATTTAAACATATCACAACTCGGGCTTCCTTCAAGGTGTCTATATAATGCATTGTTAGTGTCTTTTTTCCTTAAACTATAATAATGGTCGTATATATGATTCTTAAGGCACCTGTCCATTTTTCCCATGTAGTAACAGGAACATTTGGTACATATAGCCAGGTATATCACATGTTGTGACCTACAATTTCCTTTTCTAAACCTGACTGTTGTGCAGTTGGCATCCCACAGTGTAATTGTACTATCTTCCATTATAGCAAAGCATTGGTTACATGCCCCACACTTACTGGTTCCCCCATATTTATCTGAAATGTTATTATTGGCCAACACTCTAGATTCAAACATACCTTCTAGGTTAAAACTAGTTTGAAAAACAAATCTGGGTCGATCCCCAAGTGTACCTAATAAATCCCCATCACAACTCAAAATATTCCAATTACTCCCTATAATTTTCTGTACATTATTTACATGGGGACCGTATTTTAAAATGCAAACTCGCCTATAATTATTTTTACTGGTATTACTAATGACCCCCTCTGTTGAACTCATAGGTATTTCATTCTACTGCCCTGTACCTATTGCTAAAAGGGGTATGTATTTTTTCCCCATTCATGCTGGACGTAATTGCTAATGTCAGGTAGTAATTTAGTGGGATATCCACGCTTCTCAGACATATCACTTATCAATTTCAATTCCTTAACCATCTCATTATAATTGGAAGTCATACGGGCTGCCTGTATACATTGTCCCTTAAATATACTTTGTTTTTGTCTCATTGGATGACAACTGGAAAATTCTAAGTATGAATTATTAAAAGTTTCTTTCCTAAAAATCCTTGAGTTGAAACCATCTTTAGGAGTGTACATATATGTATCCAAGTAAGAAATACCTGTTTTGCAAGTGCTATGTGTAAATTTAAAGCACTCACTCACTGTGTTTATATCATGCATAAAAAGATCAATGTCTTCCATAGAACCATTCCATAATATAAAAATATCATCCAAGAAATGGACATAGCAACTGACATTTCTAAATAGTGCATTTTTAAAAATATGTTCCTCCTCCCAATCTAATAGTACCAGATTCGCATATATGGGGGCACAAGTGGCCCCATAGCTACTCCTCTAATTCGCATATGGTATTCATCTTCAAAATAAATGTAATTATAGTTTAAGACAATGTCCATGAATTCAAGTGTAAGAGCCACTCTGTCCCATGAAAACTATGCATACTTTTGTATACTGTTGCCAAATCTAGTCATACCCTCCTCTTTGGTTATGCTTGAAAAAAGATCAATCACATCAATAGTTAAAAAATGACATTCTCATTCCATAAATCAGGTTTGAGTCTACTTAAAAAATCCCATGAGTCAATAACTAAATGGAGAATTTTACCATATATGGGTTTTAGCCACTTGTCAATGACAGTACCATATGGGAAGGTTTTTGATTTACTCCCAGAAATTATAGGTCGAAATGGAGGGTCAATAAGATTTTTATGCATCTTTGGAATACCCACAATAGTTGCCATTACGGGACATTCTACTTGTAGAAAATTGTACATATTAACATCTATTCTGCTGTTTAATAGAAATTCCTCCAAGAATAAATCAATACAATGGTATCCTATATTCACTTCATTAAGTGATAATGGTTCATAATTTCCAAATTTGTAGAGGATATCATGAATTTTGTTAGTATAGTCATAATAATCATATAACACTACGCCCCCACCCGTATCAGGTTTCATAATCCTTAGGTTGTTATCTCCACAAACTTCCTTAAGGGCAAGATGTTCCCCCTTACTTAAGTTAAAATTAATTTTGAACTTTTTTGTCTATTATGAAATTTATATAACTCATCAACAACAACCTTTTCGTATGATGCTAATGTGCTGTTCATAGGGGGCATAAACGTACTTTTCTTCTTAAATGCATCTAGGGATATACCCTTGTCATCCTTAAAATGTAACCCTAGGTTCAGTTTCTGTAAATATAGTTTAAATTCAACTATACTGTCCACAATGTCAAATTTAATGTTGGGTACATATTTCATCCCTCGTGAAAATAATAAAAAATGTTCCTTTTCCAACTTAAAATCGGTGTAATTAAAACTATTAAAATCACCATAACTACATTTCACTTCATTATGTTGAACAGTCTCCTGTCTCAACTCACATTTTTTTGTTGTTGTTATCTTGTGTTGAACCTTCCCCTGTTTGGTGATGGGTAACCACTGTTTTTGTGTGACCAGTTCAAGTTGTTGTCTCTGGTTTCGCCCTGTCATCTCCAATTCATCCCTTCTAAAAAATGATTATTTCTTGTGTTCCTCGAACTCTTATTACTTTAATCTGTGTTGTATTCCCCTTGATGGTTTGAGGCTAATTGATTAGTTGAAAATCTATCCCTGTTCTATTTTGCTTGTCCCAACTGTATGCCTGATTTTTTTTCATATTGTTCCATATCCCTTTTTAATTTATGGCATTTCCTTTCAAACTGCTTCATATTATTATTGTTCTGATGAAGTCTACACATTGTAGATGAAAGCGCTTAACTCGTATACTTTTAAACAATAAAGAGTTTTGGTTTTAGACAACTTCCAGCTCGTGTTTTAAATGTGACTTGGGATCATGATACTATTTACAGCAAAAGTTTTGTATTTGTGGAGTTCTTAACAAAAGGTCGGTCATTGCAGTTAACAGAAGAAATTAAAACTAACATCTTACTATCAGTTAATTACACCTCTAACACATAGTACTGGAAAATATTTAACTGGAAATACTTACATAGAGCATTTTCAACACCAGATAGAATTAAAAAGATCAGTACTACTACAAATGTTTTTTGCTGGAGGTGTGAAAAGTCAAATAAAGCAGACTGGATTCATATTTTTTATGAATGTAATAAAATTAAATCATATTGGAATGGAATCAATCATTTTTTACAAGCTTTATTTAATGAATCCTTTACTTTAACTAAAGTATTGATTATACTAAATGTAAATGAAGGTCCCTACCTGAATAAGACAAATATGTATTTGTTATGGACAATACTTGCTATATCTAGGAAATGCATAACCAGAAGGTGGAATTCAAACCCCTGACCTTGGAAGAATTCTACACTTTACTGAAGACAACTGCATCGATGGAAATAAAAATCAAAGAACTACGACTCTATCCCAGGCTATTGGTAAATAATCCTTATAAGAAAGTTATATCTTTGTTGGACATTCTGCAATAATCAATATTGTATCTCTGATAACTGATCTGTTAATTCTATATTTAATAGCATACAGTGTATATAATTGAAAGTCAGGCTGTTGTATATATTGTATATAGTTGTTTAAAATGATATATAAAATATTATGTAAATGTTATTTTAATTGAAAATAAAAAAAATTGAAGAAAAAAAAGTATATCAATGTACTGCTCGCCATCAGACTGGAGCCAGAACAAGTGTAACAAAGCAGAGAAAGTCATGATTTCCTTCTACTTTTATTTGCAGTAAATAAAAATCAGTCATACTTCTGAAATAAATATGTTTGATTTACTGAAGCATTCTGCTGAATATGAACTAAAAGCAGTTTTGTAAGTAATAATTCTGATATAAGTAATAAAGAAATATAATTGCAGAAATGTGCTACCAGTAACTATTCCAATGGAATCTGCTTTACTATCTTATTGCAGAATATGTTTTACTGTAAAATACATTACCATTTCATATCTTACACCTGCTCCTTTGATGCTTATCACGATTCATGACTATTCATTTTAAAATGAAATTAATTCAAATAAACAAAACAATAAACACATAAACAATAAAGAAAACCAGTACAAAAACTATATACAGTATATACCTATAAATACCTATAATATTTAAGTTATTTATAGGCCTATTTTGGACTCAGCATAATATATTTTCAGTGTAAAATGTATTATCAGTCTATACCTTACACCTCCTTATTAGATGTTTACCAGTAACATTTTCCAGATAATATTCCAGGTATAAAAATATAGTACCATTTGATATCATACATCTGCTTATTAGATTCTATGTAAGCACTTTCAGTAAAATATATATTGATGTAACAATTTATGAGTGAATTTATTGCCTCTGTTTTGTGTGTGTCTCTCTACCTCACCTCTCTCTCTTTTTCTTATTTTAAATATCCATTCATTTGAAGTTTTTTTCACCTTTCTCTCCTATTTAGGTTCATTTTTACACAGGCCCAGAAATCCAAGTAGCAGCCCAAACATGATACTCCTAGGTCAGGGAAAGTTCACTCTCTGCCTGGCCAGGGATGCCCTCATAGGGCAGGGGCAGCATCTTCTACCCTGTAGGTATCCTGACATGGTGAAGCCTGATAAGTCATGAAGCATGTGAGCTCCACATCCTGGTAGAGGATATGTTAGAATGGACAATGGAAAGGCATTTTCAGACCATGTAGACCCTTCTTCAGTAGGTGCAAGATGCACTGCCCCAGTCAACTCCATCCACTGAGCTACTGCAGGCTTCTGTCCACTCAACACTGGGGTCTTCCACTGCACATCCTTTAGACATCAGAGACATTTGAGCTCTTGTGGACCTGGCTCCAACTCCTCTTCATCTGTCTCCTTCCCTAATCCTCTCACCTATACCATCTACACTACTTCCTTCCAAAACTTACCTCCTATATAAAAAAAATTGAAAAATAAGGGGGGGTCTTTTCCCCAACAAAAAATAGCTCCTCTTCCACCTCCTCAAGCATAACCCTTTGGATGTGTCATTATGTGTGCCCCTTATTGTTATATCTGCCTCTTTTTTATCTTTCCTATCTACTCCTTTCACACCTTTCAAAGAAACAAGCAGGGTGTCCACATAAAGACACCTCTATAGGTAATACATAAAACCCTTTCATATTTGTTAAACCTCATTCTGAATAGCTAAACTGGGTGCTGCATGTCTTAACTGCCTGTCATTTGTTCCAGCAGGTTTGCTTACAGACACACTCATCAATAGCTTCTGAAAAAGTCCAACATCAGTCTAGACATTACATTTTAATGTAGTAATTCCCACATAACTAAACCATTAGTTTTGCCATTCTAAGTAGTTTAGGAAAGGAGGAGATTCCTCCCACAAGCTTTTGCACTGCCATAATCACTGTGCTTAGTATATTTACGTCTAGGAGTAGCAACGCTATTTACAAATACCTGCTGTGCAACTGTGAATGCTGGGACTATGACTGCAATCCTTTATTTATGTATTTATTTATTGATAGTTTGAATTTACACACTAATACTGGAGTGCTTTAAATGACACCTGGATTTGAGTTTCTTGTAGCCACTTTTCATTTCTTCAGATTGGAAAACATTGAATGGCTGTCCCCTTTCACTAAATAAGTAACTAAACACCTGAATAAATACAAATAAAAAAATAAAAAGAAATTCAATATAAATCACAGAGAGAGTCATATTGGACTTATTCAGTTGCACATTAGTATATGGACCTGTACAGGTTGTTAAAGGAAGATATTGCCTTCTGAATTATATGATTTTCTTTGGGGAGTTAACAGTAGCACTGAAAGAACTAAGAATTTTTTTTTATATATTTTTTTTACTTGCTAAAGCATTAAACTCTTCTCCAGATGAGGTAATAGTTGACAAATTAAAAACAGTGATTGCCAATCCATACCTAGCACATTAGTTAAAGCAAAGTTTAACCAACAAGGCAGAACAGGTCAGGGTGGAAGGTCACTAGTTTATTCTGATGGAGTTACTAGTGGTGACTGACAGAGCACTACAATTAGGGAAACTTCTTTCTAGACTATTCTTCTCTGAAATAAAACTGGAAACAGTCTATGAATAACCAAGTTTCCATTTGTTTTATTAAGTTGCTGGTTCATAGAATAACAACTGTGTGAAACAAAACCTTCAAAACCTAATCCACAAACATGCTATTAAACTTTACTTGTACCGGATTCACATTAGCACTCATTTCCAGTGTTCAGTGAACTATGTTTCAGGGACTTTGTTTCACTGACAACTCAAAGAAGCAATACAAACACTAATCAAATATGTTGATGATTGGAAACTTCAAAAAAATATCAAAGTTCTCTAAAATGACCTGCAAAAATACTCATCAGATGTCATCATGTAAAAATGACAAAAAGGACAATAATTATAATTATACATTAAATTGACGTGTCATTAAAAAGTAACATCTAGTATAAAGGGTAGACAGAAATTTAAACTTTGACCAGTGAGCATCTATTATAGTCAGAAAAATATGTTCTTTTCCCATTTAATTCTAATGGGCATGTCTAATCACTCCAAGAAGACCAGTGTACCACATTACTGCATGCCTGGTCACCCCAGGAGGACCAGTGTACCACACCATTGCATGTCTGTTCACTCAAGGAAGACCAGTGTACCACATTACTGCATGCCTGGTCACCCCAAGAAGACCAGTGTACCACACCATTGCATGTCTGTTCACTCAAGGAAGACCAGTGTACCACATTATTGCATGTGTGGACACTCCAAGAAGACCAATGTACCATGATATTGCATATCTGGACACTCCAGGAAGACCAGTGCACCACACTATCTGACACATTATTGAATAGAGAGTTGGGTTGTGGAGCCTTTGTGTAATTCACCTCAAACAACTAGAAATGGTGCAATGATTCTTTACAAGAAAACTCACAGGACTAGAAAACACAAATCAGTCAGAAACATTTTAGGAACTAGTATGTTCCATTGTTCTACCAGAAATAACAAGTAAGCAGTCTGGATTCAGTTTCAGAATCTAGCTATCCATCTGTGCAAGTGTTGGTAATGTATGTGTTTTAACTGCCTTCTCTGTTTTAAGTATTAGAATATAGTTTTACTATAACTTTGTAAATGTCCAAGGTTGCAACTGAACATGAGTTAAATAACGTAGCATCTTCCAGCATTTCAGTAAAAAGAGTAGAGTCCCTTCACTGTGTTCCTACTTTAAGAATTGAGAGACAGGTACTTCCAAATTGGCTATGGAAGAATGAGGGCCTAAATGACTGTTATGGAGATTACTGTGTGTGTATCAAACAAATGTAACCTCAAATGCTCTGCATGGTTGTCTCTATTGCTTGGATTACCTTTGGAATTGTTATTGTTATTTATACTTGCAGTGAGACATCTACCCTAAGGAGTGTTTTGTGGTTTTGCCTTTTATTACTGTGTGTGTATAAAACAAATGTAACCTCAAATGTACAACAAGCATCCAGTGAATCGATCATTTCAGTTTATAAACTTAGCGTATATTTGCTTATCCAGTCTTTCTTTCTTTTGATTGTGAAAAAAAAACTATGATGATGGGTTGGGTCTGTTACATTATAACAGTTTACAACCAGAAGTATGACAAAATGGAGATAAAGGTATGAAAACTAAACTTTTGGCAGTTGTAACTACAGAAAAATAATATGACCATAAATGTCCAAAATTAATGACAAATAATACAAGAATGTTTCTATTTATAGAGCTAAGCCATAAGTAAATCCCTCAATGGTGGACTTAAAGAAGGGCTGCTCCCTCTTTCTGCTGCCATCAAGAAAATATCCATACAGTAGAGAGTCAATTATTTGAACATCGATTATCTGAAACATCAATTATCCAAACCAGCCTTCCAAAGTTTTCGGGTAGGAAAAATCATAGTCTGAATATGTAAACATTATCCGTATTTGGTTGAGCATGGTTTTTTGAGTTTGTAGCAAACTTGTGTGTGAAAAATAATCTTATTGTCCACTGAAATCACTGAATGGTTGAAAAGTGTATTCCTGCATGCAGGAAAAAAAACAAGATTTTAGAAGTTTTTTATCCCGTTCAGTTATATGTTTGATTATGCAAACAAGTTTGTTTATCTGAACTACCCTAGGTCCCAATTAGTTTGGATAATCGACTGTCTACTGTACAATTATTAACACAAACTACTACTCTGTCAGATAGTATACAGAAGAATCATCCATTTCGAATATTGAATATAAATGATCTAATATTAAAGAAATGTTGGAAAAGTAACAGGTGGATATTCAAGATACACAACCAAAATATTTATACTAAAAAATTAGAAGAACCAAAATAATATATTTTTTGTGGCTTGATAGAGAAATATGATTCCTAAAACATTATCAAAGTTGTAAAAGATCTTATGCTCTTTTTATCAGAGCAATACACATCTGATAACCTCTTAACAATAAAGTGAACACAGAAAGTACTCAGTCACTCATACCAATGGCATTCTTTGACAGATTTCCTACAAGGTGCATAACTTTACTTGATGTTTTCATCACAAACCTATCTTATCCAAAAGTACAAAATTAAACTCCATAAGCTTTCACTCTGCTACCAATATCCCATTAAAATAATATCCATCTCCAACTGGGCTTTCAGACTATACTTTCTTTAATCAGGGCAGAAGAAAAGATATTGAGCAGACAATGCTACAGACTGTACCATTGTTTCCCAAGTCAAAACTTCTGTGGACTGCATTGCAATGACTTTCTTCTTATTAGTCCTAACTAACTAACTAACTAACTAACTAACTAACTAACTAACTAACTAACTAATTGTGTCTGACATACCTCCTAATAATACCAAAACCCTTAAACTTCTAAATGCCTTTTTAACATTGGTTCCCAAGCTTCATGCCATCTAAACAAGATATGTTTGCAATCAGTATACTGCACATTCTCTTAGCATATTTTATTCTTATAAGTATTCTTGACTGAATGTTATTTTCACTGGTTAAAGCACATTCACTGAAACTACACGAAAAATATGAAGGTCTGGTTTAATATGGCTGCATTTCTAGACTTACACAAATAGAATGCTGTATTTTTGTCTAACAAACTACATTTAAATGAAACCTGATCTTACACTGTCCTCTATTTTATATTTATTTCTGCAATGTGTAAATTTGTCTAAGTTATCAAATTATTGCAAATGCGGAGCAGAGCTATTGCCAACTTTCTGGAGCACTCCCAGGTCCTATAAAAAGGTATATCATGTAAAAACAAATGGCACCAGGACCACAGTCCAAGGCTAAATGCCAAAAGGTGTAATACTGTGTCCTCTGCAAGATACAAGCATGTATCACATAGAAGACACCCATCTCAGAAATGGTGCTATTATTATGGATGTGGTTGTTTTAGTAGAAAATGACCTCTCCCTTTTCCACCATATTTCTATGTTTGCTAGAATCTTCTTGTACCTAGCCCAGTTGATTACCAAAGGTCCATAGTTATGTCTTCTAGACCCAATAATGTTATCATCTCTTGTTACTCTTCCCTTATTAATCCCATAATAGAAAATAATGTCCCCTAAGGCATGTGCCTATCAAAATACATGATCCAACTTGAAAGACCTCAGTGATTCCTAACTAATATAATCAAGTACCTGAGTTCTGTGATCTATGCAGATCATCTAAAAGCTCTATCTCTATATTTATTTTCAATTTCATACACACTCCTGCCAGGTGACCTCTGTCAAGTGTACATGATCTCAAATGACCCTGTCCTGAATGACCTTATACACATTCCCAAAACACAGAACACCATAGATAACTGTGCCAGGGAGCTGAACTTCCAACACCACTTCAACAGAACCTGCTGGTGAGATGGACACTTCTCAAAAAAATTCCTATTTTCTGGAGCAAACTCCCCATTTATATTAGCATACATTCCTAACCTTCTTTAGGCACAACCTCATTGAATAGATGGGAGGCCATAAATATTCCCAAAGCTGGCCTCACAACCCTAAAGGAAAGTGGTGATGTAGTGAGTATTTAACTTCCTGGGCTATAAATGATAAAAGCATATGTGTTGAATACTTTCTCCTACTTTTTAAGGCAATATCAGATAAGTTTGCTTAAAATTTTAACTAAGGTGGTTAAGAGAAAGGCAATTAATTTGCAGTCAAGAGAAAACTGTTTTTATTTAAAGTAAACCTGAAATGTTGTGTGAGAGTGTGTGTGTGTGTGTGTGTGTGTGTGTGTGTGTGTGTGTGTGTATATATATATATATATATATATATATATATATATATATATATATATATATATTATGTGACTAAATCTTTTTATATAGAGAGCAGAGTATAAGCAACATTAAAGAGATAGAAAATGCAAGCTTTTGTCCAAATGTATGCATTTAAGCTGTGCTGAAAACGATAACACTATCATTATGCATGCACACAATACAATATAGTTAACTATTACTGGTATATATCTAACCAAAGTAATAAATGCAAAATCAAAGAAAACTAATCTCCTTCTGTTTCAGTAATTTAACTACTAGGTTATTTCTACTGTATTCAGGTTATTTTTTTCAGTTACTTAATTTACAAATATTTACTACCCTAAGAGAATTTAGGAAGATTTTCTACTCTTTGCAACTTGTCCTACAACTTCTAGTCAGAATTTCATTACTTCATTTTATTTAGACTAATCATCACACTGTTTTAATATATGTATATGTGTTTCACCTTTTACATGCTGTGATAATGTTAGTATAATTTGTTGACTTGAGTCTAATTCTAATTTTAGTAAAAAGCCTGTTTGAGAGCCCAACTGTAGAATACAGTATTTGTAAATCAGTGGACATCCTGGTTACAATGTTTATAACTGGTTAAACAGAAGTCTGACAAATGATAACAGTGGGGCCAAAATAGCTTGAAACACATACAAAAATTACTACAGAGTTTGAACAGATTAGACCTCATGAATAAATGGCTACTTGAATTTTCTTTCAGAGCTTCCATATTAGCTTTGTGACTGAGTTTAGAGTAGAAAAGGTTATTATCTCTGAGCTTGTAAGCAGTATGTGTTATTATGCAATCATAAGTCTGTGTGATTATACTATCATAAGCCTGTGAAATTATGCTATCATAAATCTGATGATTCAATCATAAATTAGTGTAATTCTGCAATCACCAATGCATGTGATTATGCTATGATAAATCTGTGTGATTGTGCTATCATATCATAAGTTATGTTAATATACTACAATGACCTGTGTGATTACATTATCATAAATCTGTGTGATTATGCAATCATAAGCTGTGTGATTATATCATAAATCTCATTATGAAATCACGCAAACGTGTGATTATGCTGTCATAATCCAGTTACACAATCATACATATGTGTCATTATGCTATCATAAGTCTGATTATTCAATCATAAATCTATGACATTATGCTACCATATATTTGTGCAACTATGCTATGTTATTGCTTCCTCCTTGTTAATAAATAAGAATGAAGACAAACTGAAAAGAATCTGCCTGGATAGGCATGCCTACTTTTTGGTATCTATTACTGATAATTGTTGTGACCTTCAAAAAAGATGCAACTATTAACAAATAGATTTCAATCTCATTATTAAAGTTGCCAATTTTTATATTATTTAGATAATTGCATTCAGAAGTGTTTACATTAGACTACAATTTTTAGAAATATGGAGATGTTTTTCAAGTAAAACTAGAAGCGGTCAAATCAAACAACCACTTTTGTGACTATCTGTATTCTGTTCATGTAACAAAGCTGTGGAATTCCAATTCCTCATATCTTATACATGAAACTAAACATAAAATATTTCTGAATGATCTAATACCTCCCTATATAAAGTGTATATGCAAGCACTGATTACCTTTTAATGTCTTCAGAGTTTGAAACATAGTAACAGTCACATGTGCAAGTCTCCCAGCGCTTTTTATGTAAATTGTGTTAAGAAATCTGTCTTCTCTTTCACACACACACACACACACACACACACACACACACACACACACACACACGCACGCACGCACGCACACACACACACACACACATGCAGGCACACACACACACACACACACACACACACACACACACACACACACACATGCAGGCACGCACACACACACACACACACACACACACACACACACACACACACACACACACACACACACACACACACACACACACACACGGATTTGTTGCCTTTGCAGTTTAGTATCTGTTTAAACAAACCATAGTAGCCCCTTTGTCCAGTATTCCTTCTTCCATGCTGTTACTGGGCACTCCATGCCCACATACATAACTAAGGTCAGTTAATACATACATTTTGGAAGGCTACATGTTGCATGTAAGATGCTTATGCCAGAGTGCTTAGCCTTGATTTTCACACAGTATAGCTTTGCTGTGCAATGGTATTGTACTCTACACGTTTCAGTTAATATCTGTTATATCAGAATACTTTACCCTGAGTTATACAAAAGTCATGCCATGTACAAACTAAATGAATACTAGCCACTGTTGAATTATTGTGGTTATTGAGCCTAACAGACTGCATAATTTGTACATGATGATCAAAGATTTATGATAACAACATAAGTCACATATAAGGTCCAAATTCCAAATATTTATATCTAAAGTAGAGAAACAGCTGTAGTAAGTAGTGTTTGTCCTGAATTTTTATTTATGCTGCACAGGTGAGTCACACTTATTCTCTTTTCTCATTATGTAATATTTCCATCTTTGCAGTCTCTTCCATCTAAATACAAGGGTATTTCTATAAAACACCTTCCTTTCTGTTAAAAAAAATTCTCATTACTGCTCACATATCCCCAGTCACACAAATACATTTTCAGTGGGGATCTCAGGCTTTACCGCTGTGAGGATTTATAGGGCTGCTGCATTATTCACATAATGCTAAAAGTGGATTGCTGTTCTAGATGTTATTGTCAGTTTTCATATAATATTAGTAGGAGCAGTGTCCTACTATAGAACCCAGACTCATAACCTTGAATAATATGTATTGCATGATTGACTGATAATTTATTCTCCCATGTAGTTGATTATACTTTTTCTGCTATTCTCTTAGCCAGATTTAGTGTGTTCCCCACTTCTCTGCAAGCATTTATATGCTTAAGTTGTTTGCAGTAAACTGTAGCTGAATGAAGAAAACTCAGTTGTAGATTCATTCATTTTTGTAGAACTTTACTCCATCAAAACTGCACTACAATAACTGCATTCTCATGGAATAGAGTAATCAGTGTGCTCCTTTTATATAAAACAGATTTAAAAGTAAGTGATTTTTTTTTTTTTTTTTTACCTTGGGAAAGCTCTGTAAAGTATGCATATAAGCATTGATTGCCTTCCACTGTCATGGGAGGTATTCCCACTTTGCTCCCCTCCCACCTCCAATTCCCCAGCCTCTCTACATATCATCACTTGTATACTATACCTCTCTCCAGCCATGTCTTTACACAAACCACTACCTCCACAGAAGCAGACTTTCAAAAACGCAGCATAACCTGGTAGTTGCATGGAAAGAAGCAAACCCAAATAAGATGATAATCCTTTTAGCATCAATTTTAGTTAAGTACTTTCATTCTAGAAACTATGTACTTCATTAGAATGAGACAAAATTAAAGTATTTTTTCATAAGAAGTGCTTTTCAAAACTACTTTTTTAATCAGCTGTCAAAATGAATAATGTAAAAATGCAGAAACTGAAATCCATAATTAATGAAATAAAAAGTGTTATGATAACACTAATAATTTTTGTCACAAATTGAAATTTAAACAAAAGCAGCTCTATATTTGCCTATATTTCCCTCTGTTTATTAACCTTTGCAGAGACGTCCATCCAAATCAAGACCCACTACAGCATCTGATGAATACACACCACCAAAATCTACCACTCCAAACACTAGTCCTTGCCTAAGAAAAATCTCTGGCCTACTCTTGATAAATGTTAGATTAGTTGCTGACCCTCTTCAAGCACAACCTAGATGAGTGGATGGGCAACCACAAATTTTTTCACAGGGGTTCCACCTGTGTCCCTCATTGACAGGGGTGACAGGTGCTGATTGAGGTTTCTTTTTTGGGGGATAAACTCTTGGGTAGGCTTGTAAGGGCCCCAGAGCCATTAGCCTAGTAAACTCCTATGATCTTATGATCCTATAAGAAACATTTGAAAAAAGTTAGCAGATGTACATGCATGGACAGCCCAGCAATCTTCAGATGCCATTATAATCACAGAAACATGGCTTGAACAACATTTAAAAGATGAGGAAATTCTTCCATCTGGATACAATGTCATTTGATCAGACAGAAAAAAATGGTAAGGCAGGCAGAGCGGAAATATTTTACAATAACATTTTTAACTTAGGTCTCCTGGACATTAACACCCCAACATATACACACACACATACACACACACACACACACACACACACACACACACACACACACACACACACACACACACACACACATGCAAACACAAATAAAAAAAATGCTGAAATCCTCGCTTCTTCACTGAAAATATCCCTAGATAACAATATTGATATGCCTGAAGAACTATTTTCTTGCCTCTCAAATTCCATCCTTCAGGAAATATTAATACTATGTGATTTCAACATTGATTGATGAACATAACAAATTAATCCACCAATAATGCCATCAACCTCTATAACTTCTATCAGTTAATCTCCACAGTAACCATATACATCAAAAATAGTAAGAGGACATCCACTTTAGACTGGATCTGACTAACACCCCAAGAATATTATTCCCACAGGTCACTTCCTGGCACCTTAAGTGACTACCTCCCCACATTCCCTATCAGAGCTTAATGCTAACCACATATTCAATTGATACACATAAGTATGTAACCTGTCCATCTTTCAAATAGTAAAAGCAAAATTGGCTGGCAGTGAAATGACAAGGAAGTGTAGAAATAATAATCCACAAGTATAGATAATCCACAGTTTATTAGTGTTTTTGTCTGATAGAACCAAACTTCTTCAGATAAACTGCATTAGACTAAACAATCATTTATACTTGAAACAAAAGACATCAAAAATTCATCAACCAATACAAATTCTTAACCTCCATATTTAAAAACGTTGTTAATCATATTATAAAAATAATTCCTGAACATAAAATATAAATATATACATAAACAAACTATAAACTTATTAATTGATTATTTATTAATAATACCATACAACTAAACTACCTGTCATATGTTCTTAATTTTAAATAACTATTAATGGAAATCATCTCATTTAATCCTGGGGGGGGTTTCAGCATTCAAATATATTTGCCACCATGTTTCTTTATATTCTAACATCAATTTCCAAGGCCCATCTAGTGGGTCTATTTTTACCTGGTGCACCACCATAAACATAAAACAATGATTGGGAAATACTTTTATATATTTGTAAAGGGCATTCGTTTCTTTACAATGAGAAATATCATAGATATGCTCATATATTCTCTGGGATAGCCTACGCTCAGTCTTGCCAACATAAAATGTTGGACAATCTAAGCAAACGCAATGTAGACCACCCCTTGCGATTAACAGCTATATCTACCCCTAATATATATATTTTTACCACCAATATTATTACTAGTCCCATAGAAAACATATTTACATTGATTACATGTGCCACAAGGGAACATTTTACCTACTTTGGGGGTTATTTACTGTCGTTCAAAAATGTTTTTAAAATTGGAACCTCTCCAATAAATGATTTTAGGAGCAATGCCTAAATTATTAGTTAAATCTAGTTCCATTTCTATAATGTTCCAGTTTGTATTCAAAATATGTGTTAAAATTCTTCCATCGTCATGAAAAGTTGTAACAAAGGGACAACTCATATTCTCATTTCCATTGTCTGTGACATTTTGAACTACGTCATTGCCCTAATAAAGGGGGGCATTATTACTATCAATGATATTATAATGCATATTCCCACTATTCACTACTTCCTGTCTCTCATGATGGTCACCGAGCAGTGGAACATAAATACCTTGATTACATTTTAAAATAACTTCATTATGTATTTGGTTTACAATCCTACGAGGACATCCCCTATTATAGAACATATTAGATATGTACATACACTCATTTAAAAAATCATCATAGTTAGACACCATAGTAAGAGGGCATCCACTTTAGATCTGACTAACATCCCAAGATTATTGTTCCCACAGGTCACTCCCTGGCACCTTAAGTGACTACCTCCCCACATTCCCTATCAGAGCATAATGCTAACCACATATTCAATTGATACACACAAGCATGTAACCTATACATCTTTCAAATAGACACCCTAATTTCCATTCTAAAATCTGTCAGCTAGAGCTCCTACATACCCTCCAACTAGATGCAGCAGACTTTTCTAAGTATTCTAAACAAACAGGTCTGTGTCAAAAATAAAAGGGTAACATTTAATCCAACCCCATGTCTATAAAGAGAACCTAAACAATTAATGAATCAAAGGGATAGAACTTGGTACCACTGAAAGAAGAAGAATAACACTGAAGCTAACCTACTGAAATATGAATGGATGAGAAACTCAGTTAAATCAAAATTAGATTAGACAAGAAAACATGCATTACGCAAACTTACAATTCAGCTCAAAATTGTTCTGGTCTTCAGTCAATCAGCTCATTTAGCCAGGTCATTTTATATAATCAACTCCCTCTCTAAGTAATCACTCTAAAAACATTGTCAGCCAGTTCAACCCACCTTTCATCAATGCCATAGCCTCTCTACTAAAATCACAGACCCTAATCCTTTCCCTTTTTCTGAAGCTGTTCAACAAACCAATAAACTGTATTTTTAGCACATACCTACCTCTACATCAAAAGACTTCTTTTCATGATAAAGCCACTACTCTTGCCCTAGACAATCTACCGGCAGAATACATCAGTCTTGTAACTGACATTGTGGCCTTTCCTGATCCCATACTAATCAACTGCTCAAACAGAGAAAGATATGTCCCAGAGCAATGGAAAAAAGTTTACATATTACCAGTGCCTAAAGGTGGGAATTCCACAAGTCTCTCCAATTATTGACCCATTATCATCTGTCATCTCTTTTTTAAGGACTAGAAAAATTAATCCAGAGTCAACTACTTAACTTTATCTCTGATAATAAACTCCTATTGCCGAATTCATCCGCATTGTAGTTGTATCGCTGTCCTTCCTAACTTCTCCACCATCATGAACCAAAGCAGAAATGAATGCAACCTTGTATCTGCAGCATTTGTAGAACTATGTAAACTCTTTGATACTGTGTCCCACCAAATTCTGCTAAATAAGATCTCTTTCTTGGGACTACGCCCACCAGCTTTCTCCTGGATTAACATATATCTTGCTAGCAGACAACAGTCTTTGAAAACACAGTCATCTTCTCCTTCTTATCTGTAGTTTTTTAAATTTCTGCAAGTCTTTTGGGTTTCTAATACCATGATGGGAATGGACCCCATTTCTAAGTCAAAGTACGATTAAAGTTCATGAAATTAGTATTGTTTCAATCTTTAATGTCAGCCAGTAGTTCTCTTCGGAGCACCTGCAATGTGCCCAGTAATGACTCCTTCTGCAATTCGTATGTAGTTACATGGATTGGTAACATATCTAAATACGATTGCAGATTAATTTTTATAAGACCCATTGCTCCTACTACTACTGGAACTCTTAGGGTATCTTTCTTCCACATTGCTCTTGTTTCTGCCAGCAGATCCTGATATTTTCTGACTTTTTGTCTCTCTGTACCTGTATGCAAGACACTGTAGTCACTGGGTGTGGCGATTTCAATGATCAATGCTACTTTTGTAGCAGTGGGTTTTCCCTAATGGTGTGTTCTGGGCCCAATTACTTTAAACATATTTAAAAACAACCTCCACACTGCAAAGCAGACATACTACCAGCATCCAGTATACAGATGACTCAGACCTAATCTCCTCTGCTAAAAATTTAGAAAACCTATTACAGATAACACAAGAATCTCTAATATTTATTGAAAGTTGTCTACATGACTCAAACTTGCTCCTAACCCCCCAAAAAATCTAAACAAATTCTAATTACCCCCAAGCAATTCTCTCACCAAATGAATCTCTTTAAAGTAACATTATCCAACTGTACCTAAATTGAATTTGTAACCCAACAAAACTTCCAGAGATTACAGCAAGATTGACAAACCTGTACTAGTTCTTAAATATTTATGATTTGATTCAGGGACAAGTACAATTTATTGCTTGCGTATTTAGCTGCCTCTAGATTTGTATTATCAGCATTACATTTTAGCAGGAGGCTGGACTCAATGATAAGCTGCAAAGATTATCAAATGTATTTTATAATGAGAAATTCAGTAAAACAGTAGCAGAAGTCACAACAGTTTAGTTTAAAAAAATATTTTTTATTATTATAGCCAGACGTGTCACAGTTTACTTTGCTGCTTGTCCTCATATTGATGCTGTTCTCACATTGATTCTTTTCTAACTTTGACTTAGGCTTGGTAATAAAACTTACATTCTTTTCAGGTCATTTGGAGGTTCATTTCATAATAAATCTTCAGTCTCTAAATAAAATGCTAAATAATGGAAGTGGTGTTTAAACTCTAAAACACTGAGCATTGTACAGGTCTCTGAAGGAATTGAGCAGATAGTGTTACTTAAAGTAAAGCATTTAAATATAAATTTGATGCATTATAGTCCTCATTCAAAGCTAAATTTAGAAATGTGGTAATTAGTAAGGCAAATTTTTTTTGTGTTATGTGGTAAATCCACTATATACTTACCATCACCTGTTTTTGAATTACTGTGAAAGGCCCCTCCCATGCTGTCTGCAACATATTTTATTAAGTAGGGTAATAAGTACCATTTCCCTTTGCCTGACTGCATATTCTTTAAATTTCATCTTCAATTCATACCACATTTGTTGCTGCCATTTTGCATGTACCAGGTGTTCTTGTACCAACTCTATCAGCTCAGTCTTGAAATTTACAACATATGGCCAGATTCAATAAAACCTACACAGTCTGTTTACATTGTGAGCATGTTGTGCCACAGCTCGCACACAGTACCACCCTGTTTTACATTCAGTAAGTGTCTCTATACAATGTGTAGAGCTGCACAAACAAGGTAAAAACCATGGCATGCTAATTACAGCATAAGCAGTTGACTTGTATGCTAATCAACCAATCCAAGATGGAGGAGTTATTCAGTAAGCTATAAAGCAATCCTGTAGATTCAGTACTGCTTTTCCCTGCAAATTCCCAAACCTACTGGAATACAGCCATGGAAAGGAATCTACACAGAAACAATGTTAGAGGCTGCTGTTGCTTTAATTCAGGTGTATGGTCAACAGGCTGAAGTCTATGCTGCTGTTGCAGCTAATAGACTACAGCTAAGAAAGAGAAGAGTTTTCAGACCCTGTTTAACTTATCACAATCTACATGACATGGAAATTATAGAGCACTGCAGAGTGAATAGAGGCATACTACTTCTAACACATTGCACTCAAGTTACCTGGCACTTGCTCACTAAAGCAATTATATAAGTCAGCACTAAAAATTAAAAGCACTACACCCTCACTCCCCACTGGCCCTTGTTTTCAATTAAGGATTTCCCAATATTATTCTAGCATGTCCAAAGGTCAGTTGTCAATCTCCTCTCCGGTCCAGCTGGTGAATCTGGGAATCTTGAGGCAATGTTATAACTGCCTCATGTACACAGACAACCCTCTCCTCCTCCCACATAACACAAATACTTGCGAGAGATGCAGCTATTTAGCCAAACTGGAGGCTGAGCTCTCTCAACTCAGGACTGGCAAGACCAGACAGGAGGAGAAGGCAACTACACACACCACAAAACCAGCCTCACATAATGCTACCACTCCACTGAATCAAACACATAAACACACAAAGACATACTCGGAGGCTCTGAGTAAAATTTACCTAAACAGCAGAGGCCTCCAAAGCAGACACCCAAACAACTGCTACCTCAAGACACCCCACAAGCAACACATAAACCACAAAAGCAGTGTGCAAAGCAGTCACAGCCCTTAACGCCAAATACAACACCAAACATACTTGTCATAGGTGACTCCATAGTCAGACACACTGACGTCCCACTCACCAGGCTGAACAAGGAGAGGGTCACAGTAAGCTGCCTATCGGGTGCTAGAATCCGCCACATAACACAAGCACTGGTCACTCCACGGCAAGTACAAATATGACACAGACATTATCCATGCAGGTGTGAAGGACCAGAGACGCACCTCACTGGACTACATGAAAAGAGACATAGAGGAGCTCTCTGATTATGTAGCCCAGGCAGGTATGACCCTAACCCTGAGCAGTATCCTTCCTTCACCAAGAATGATGCCACAATATAGAGACAAGATGATCAGCTTTAACAATTGGCTTAATGTCTGGTGTCATTCAAAGGGGATCCAGTGTCTGTCTGCCTGGGATGACATGCTTGACAAGCCACGCTGCTTCAAGGGACGGCTTGCACCTGTCACCCTGGGATTCCGGATATTGGCTAAGGCTCTTGCCACCCCCATAGTGCCTTTTTAGGCAAGGCTCAAATTCTAAACCTACCACCCTAGAAAACAAAAATGGGAAGAAACTGAGGGTAATGCTGCTCAATGCCAGAAGTCTAAATCTCAAAATGCACGCACTCGAGGCCCTTCTCAGTATGGAGAACATCGATGTCTGTGCTGTAACTGAAACCTGGTTCAAGGCTCCTGAGAGCACCCCGCACTATTAGGTTTTACCTCATATCATGCTCCGCCCCAAAACCTGACCACACCACAAAAGGAGGGGTGTATCCATATTCATAAAGGATACCCACACCTCCAGGTTGCTGGCAACGCACTAAGCTTCCGAAACCATCCAGGTGCAACTAACCATAGGCAAAACTGCTCTACAAATTGTAGCATGCTACAGGCCACCCTCTCAAACTCAGGAACCCCACACAGCCTTCCTGAAGACACTGGAGGGTATAAATGTATCTCCAAACACCATCATATTGGGTGACTTCAACTACCCGAATATAGACTGGGAACATTACTCAAGCCCTAACTTTCTAGCCCAACGGTTCCTGGAGTTCATAAATTCAAATGCCATGGAACAGCTAGTCACTGTTCCCATGAGAGGAGAAAATATACTAGATCTCATTGTCACAAACATGGGGACAAAATGCTCCACACCGAAGTATATCCTCATTGGTGAGATCTGATCATAAACTAATCTCACTGGAAATCCACATCCCGCCCACCCCAAACAAAAAGACCATAGTGAAGAACTTCTCTAAAGCAAACTTCACACTACTCAAGACTGGTGTGGTATCCTTCAAGGCCCCTGAGCCAGAGGAAACCACAACCCAAGCTGCGAAGCCCTTACAAATGCCTTCTATGAACACCTCCAGGACTGCATGGATCAGGCAATCCCAAATAAAACCAAGACTCTTTCCACAAAGGGCAAACATCCAGTCTGGTGGACCCCAGCCATTAACAAACTTTACAATAAGAGGAGAAAGCTATTACATGATAGAACAAAATCCATAAAAGGGAAGTCACCCCTGATCATTATTAGTAAAAAAATACGAGCATTCATAAAATCAACTAAGGCCAATATTGAGAGAAAAATTGCCATGGATTCAAAGGACAATCATAAGGCCTTTTTCAGCTATGTTAGGAACCTGGGTGGAAACTCCCAGATATGCTCAGAATTAGTCCAAAATGATACAAAAATCACTGAACCCACAGACATTGCCAACATACTGGCAGACAGGTTCAGTGCAAACTCCCCCCCCCCTAAAGGAGAGATAACTATCCCAGCCGAGTGTAGCCTCCCGGACATCTCAAATGCGTAGGTGAAAGCTGCTCTCTAAAGCTAAAAACACAGCATCAATGGGACCGGATGGTGTCCCCAGCTGTGTGCTACACGAGCTAAATGAGGAATTAAACCCGCACATAAGGCAGCTGTTTAATCTCAGCCTTACCACAGGATACGTGCCCAAGGAGTGGTGTACGGCAACTGTGGTCCCACTCCACAAAGGCGGCGCCTCTACGGACCCTGGTAATTACCGCCCCATAAGCTTAACAAGTCTAGTCTGCAAAGCTATGGAGAGGATCATAATGGAGCTCATAAACAAAGATATAGGGGACTTGCAGACATTGGACCCGACCCAGTTTGGCTTTGTCAAGGGAAGATCATGCCTTTTGAACTTGGTCGACTTCTTCGAAACAGTCACCAAGGCCATTGATGAGGGAAAGGCAGTCCATACAGCCTACCTTGACCTTGCAAAGGCTTTCAACACAATACCCCACTCGGGTATTGTAGAAAAACTTACCAGCTTAAATGTAAACCCATATGTCACAAGATGGGTTGCAAACTGGCTTAAGGACAGAAACCACAGGGTTAGAGTTGCTGGCGCTGTGTCAGACTCCAAGCTGGTCACAAGTGGTGTCCCACAGGGCTCGGTCCTTGGCCCCTATTGTTTGGCATCTACTTCTCAGAAGTACAGGCCAACATGGGAGGACTTTGGCTGACAAAGTTTGCAGACGACTGCAAACTGGGCGCCATAGTGGAAAGTGCATCGGACATGGATATCCTTCAGAAGGGACTCATGGAAACAGATAGCTGGTGCCAGAGCCATGGCCTGAAGTTAAACGCCAAAAAATGTATAGTCATACCCTTCGGGAAAAACAAGGTAACCCCAAGCTACCATATAGGTGGCAATCCACTAAGCACAGAAGAGGTTATCAGGGACCTGGGTACCCTGGTTGACAGTGGCCTTTCTTTTGACACTCACGTTGCTAAAGTGGTTAGAAAGACCTTCTACATTGCCCACCTGGTCATGAAGGGATTCACATCCAGATCTAGTGAGGTCATTGTTCCCCTGTACTCTTCACTTATCAGACCAATGATCGAGTACAATGCCCCATTCGGGATGTATCTCACCCGACATCTGCAGCAATTGGAGAGACCCCAAAAGTTCCTCACCAAAAGGATAAAGGGACTCCAAAATCTGTCATATGCTGCCAGATTGAAGAAACTCCAGCTCTATCCAGTCGCATACCGCCTGCTCAGAGGTGACATGTGCCTGACATACAAGGCCATGTCCAACCCGGAATTAATGGACATGCTCCACCTCAAAAATCCAAATCCACCAAAACCACTAGAGCAAGCGACTTAAACCTTAGCACGGATATAAATAGGATGTGCTGGAGGGATAGATTTATCACTCAGAGACTCCCTATGCTGTGGAATAAAATCCCGGTCCATGTGAGGCAGAGCACCTCGCTGACTCTGTTCAAGAGAAATCTAGACCTGTGGATGGGAGATCGTAGGTTTACCCTGGGAATCATTTCTGTGTCACTGCTGGACAGAGGCACAACAAACTAATGGGCACAGTATTTTTTCATATAAGGGGTGGCGTAAGCCACAAAAATTTGGGCTAGGCTTATAAATGCCTTAGGGCAGATAGCCTAGTATAAACCTATGAACCTATGAACCTATGAACTACAGGAACTCTGCAACCTCTGTCATCCTGCACTCAGAGGCAAGGGAAACTGAGGGGAACCCAACCCAATGGACACAAAGGTATGTGTAACATTTAGAATTTTAGCTACAGGCACCTTTCAGAGACCAACAGAAGACATGCTGGAGGTGTCACAGATATCAGCATCCAGGATTCTCTATCAATTTCTGAATGTTATGCTCCAACATCCCAATGACCACGCATATTTTCCCTGTACTCCTGAGGACAGGACCAGAAAATGTAGGACTTCTACCCTGTAGCACACTACCCTGAAGTATTGGGTGCCATAGATTGCACACATGTAGAAATTAAGGTACCACCCAGGGAAAAGGAAGGCTCTACATAAACAGAAAGGGCTTCCACTTTATTAACTGCCAAGTCATGTGTAATTCTGAGGGAATTATCTTGAATGTGTGTGCTGGCAACTTAGGCAGTTAACACGACTGACACATGTGGCACACCTCCAACTGTATCAGATTTTCACTAGGTGTGATATCCCACAGGGTCATTTACTGGGGGATGCAGGTTATGCACTGGAATCCATGGCTGAAGAGGCCAATCAGAAATGCACACACACCTGCTGAAGAATGCCATAATTAGACACACATACTCAAACCAGAAATATCATATAGTGTGTCTTTTGGCTCCTGAAGTCATGGTTCCGGTGCCTACATATATCTGGCAGAGCTCTGCAGTACAATCCACATACATATATTGAAATATTCACTGTATATGCCATGATACACAACATCATCCTGAGAAAACAGCTTTAGCAGAATCAACAATGGGAAGGGGAACATATCCTACCACAAAAGGCAAGGTCAACACAGGCACATGCAGGTGAGGAGTCAGAGGGGGAACTAGCAGCTGCTGTGAGTATAGGCAGATGTAGGTGTGCTCAATATGCCCTCAAATTGACTAAGAGGCAATACATAGCAGACTCACTCACCACATAAGGTGCTAACACCTTCCTCCTACACACATGCATATAGTAACATAGATGCCAAGCAATGCTCACAACCTTTATGTACCAGTGTAATGGCTGTGTACTGTTAGCATCTGACAGAGTCAGCCCTGAACTAAAACTATTACAACTGATGGATTTAAAAAGTATGTGTTGAACTTGAGTGTATTGTCTAATAATATGAATGAAGTCCATATCCTTGAATGTTGTTACTGGGTGGTGTAAGCAAGTAAACGGTGGGTAATTTGTACAGAAATTACTTTAACATGTGACAGCAGACACTTATGTGACATATATGTGTTCATTATCAAGTAGTAGGCCCCAGGTATCAAAGATTCACACAGTCATGCCTCTTACAAGTATTGATGGTCGCAGAATGTTCTCAGTTTAGCACCATGCATTTCTATTGGAAAATCATTAAAGAAAAAAGTTAGAAAGTAGTGAAATACATTTAAATTTCAGACTTCACAACCCTCAACAGATCATTAACAATACTGATGCACAAAATGCTTGATGCTATCAGCTGTCTAACTTTCTAAGACCAATGTAAGTCAAAGGTACAATGACCAATTCAACATCACAAATGCAGGTATACTAAGCAGTAAGTCAGCTATGCAACCTGAGCATCAGACACAAATGTTATTTATCCCTGAAAACAAAAGATAGAAAACGGATATGGCACAGTTGTCATCACTTGCACAGGTTGTTGTGGGTAGGGTGGGGGGCAGGAAGCCTAGGCTGACAAAAAAAGGTCAGTGAGGGTGTATGAGTAAGAAAGAGAAGCAGGCAGATGTTTGGATGAAGTACCAAATGGCCAGTGGGACAAAATGAGCTTTAAGCTTCATGGCTGAACCAGGTAACTGTTGCATGTATGTGTGTCTGTATGGGTCCTTCAGATGAAATTGCTGTGTGAGTGTCTGAATGAAAACAGCCAAGCTCTATGCTAGCTCTGTGTCTTGGTATGTTGAACAGGTGTGAGCCCTGAATGGTAGAGGTGGCAGTTCATTGTTGTCGTACCCAGCTATGAGAACTGGCTCTGCTTGGAGTTGCACTGGCATGTCCACGCTCATGGTCAGCTGCCCAGCTGCGACCTGAATGTGACTGGTGTATCCTGGATGAGCTCCCCTCACAAGGGCTCCTAGGACAACAATCCCATGGTCTGCCACATCTGGATGTGGATAGCTCAACCACTGATGGAGCAATGGAAGTACTGCCACTATGGCAGCATGATCGGGAACCACCATTTCAGCTAACAACCATCACAGACACCACCCATTCCAAAATGTCATTCATCCAATCCATTGAATCAGCAACACCGGGGAGGCAATCACGCATGTCTTTATTACCCTATTCTTCGACTCAGCTGCTGTGCTCCCTGGCTCCAGCGTCTGCTCCTAAGTGCTTGGGCCCCTGCCCACCATGCACTAACCTGCTGAAACATAGCCTCCTGAACTCTCTGACCAAGAACCGATTCCAAAGAATTATTAACCTGAAACTATAACACCTTCTGTTCCTTGAGTCCTTCTACTACAAGCTTCCAAGAAACTTGGGCCCCTGCCCACCCTGCACTAACCTGCTGAAACATAGCCTCCAGAACTCTCTGACCAAGAACCGATTCCAAAGAATTATTAACCTGCAACTATAACACCTTCTGTTCCTTGAGTCCTTCTACTACAAGCTTCCAAGAAACCTCCTGAACTCTCTGACCAAGAACCGATTCCAAAGAATTATTAACCTGCAACTATAACACCTTCTGTTCCTTGAGTCCTTCTACTACAAGCTTCCAAGAAACTTGGGCCCCTGCCCACCCTGCACTAACCTGCTGAAACATAGCCTCCTGAACTCTCTGACCAAGAACCGATTCCAAAGAATTATTAACCTGCAACTATAACACCTTCTGTTCCTTGAGTCCTTCTACTACAAGCTTCCAAGAAACTTGGGCCCCTGCCCACCCTGCACTAACCTGCTGAAACATAGCCTCCTGAACTCTCTGACCAAGAACCGATTCCAAAGAATTATTAACCTGCAACTATAACACCTTCTGTTCCTTGAGTCCTTCTACTACAAGCTTCCAAGAAACTTGGGCCCCTGCCCACCCTGCACTAACCTGCTGAAACATAGCCTCCTGAACTCTCTGACCAAGAACCGATTCCAAAGAATTATTAACCTGCAACTATAACACCTTCTGTTCCTTGAGTCCTTCTACTACAAGCTTCCAAGAAACTTGGGCCACTGCCCACCCTGCACTAACCTGCTGAAACATAGCCTCCTGAACTCTCTGACCAAGAACCGATTCCAAAGAATTATTAACCTGCAACTATAACACCTTCTGTTCCTTGAGTCCTTCTACTACAAGCTTCCAAGAAACTTGGGCCCCTGCCCACCCTGCACTAACCTGCTGAAACATAGCCTCCTGAACTCTCTGACCAAGAACCGATTCCAAAGAATTATTAACCTGCAACTATAACACCTTCTGTTCCTTGAGTCCTTCTACTACAAGCTTCCAAGAAACTTGGGCCCCTGCCCACCCTGCACTAACCTGCTGAAACATAGCCTCCTGAACTCTCTGACCAAGAACCGATTCCAAAGAATTATTAACCTGCAACTATAACACCTTCTGTTCCTTGAGTCCTTCTACTACAAGCTTCCAAGAAACTTGGGCCCCTGCCCACCCTGCACTAACCTGCTGAAACATAGCCTCCTGAACTCTCTGACCAAGAACTGATTCCAAAGAATTATTAACCTGCAACTATAACACCTTCTGTTCCTTGAGTCCTTCTACTACAAGCTTCCAAGAAACTTGGGCCCCTGCCCACCCTGCACTAACCTGCTGAAACATAGCCTCCTGAACTCTCTGACCAAGAACCGATTCCAAAGAATTATTAACCTGCAACTATAACACCTTCTGTTCCTTGAGTCCTTCTACTACAAGCTTCCAAGAAACTTGGGCCCCTGCCCACCCTGCACTAACCTGCTGAAACATAGCCCCCTGAACTCTCTGACCAAGAACCGATTCCAAAGAATTATTAACCTGCAACTATAACACCTTCTGTTCCTTGAGTCCTTCTACTACAAGCTTCCAAGAAACTTGGGCCCCTGCCCACCCTGAACTAACCTGCTGAAACATAGCCTCCTGAACTCTCTGACCAAGAACCAATTCCAAAGAATTATTAACCTGCAACTATAACACCTTCTGTTCCTTGAGTCCTTCTACTACAAGCTTCCAAGAAAGTATGTGTACTGTTGTAATGGTGCACTATTAATAAGTTGCTACTACCAGGTCGCAGTACGCTTCCCTGCCAGACTAGCCAGCAGCCACTACCCCCTCTACCATACTGCTTACACTCCTAGCTTTCTCCATACCCTCTACCCCTTCTCTGCTGTTTCAGTCCTTCCTGAACCTCTTTAGCCCTCCTGATTCTCCCTTGAGTCTCAACTTCTCCAGTCTGTCTACCACTTGGTGGTCCTCCTCTACATCTTACTGTTCCTCTACCTTTCCCTCCTTCCTTATCTCCCCTGATTTTAGCCCTCTACCTCCAGTCCTCTGCTCTCTCCCTCTCTACTTTCCGGAACTCTCTGCCTTCCTTTCCTTTACTCAGCCTTTCTCTACTCCCTTTCTGAAGTCTCTCCCTTCCCCCTCTGGCTTTCTCCTTTGCATTCTACCCTCTAACTCCTCTTCTCTGCTCCTCTCACGGCCCTTCCTCCTCTCCTCCACCTACCTTCCCTATCCTCACATCTCGGATAAACTAGTTAAACCTACCCTCTGTATGCTCACTCTTTTCTGATTGTCTTCCACACTTTTCTCCTCCTCTGGCATTTCCCACGCATTTTCCGGCTTGTATCTGCCCTCTCTAGCCTCTCTCCTTCTCCCTTGCCCCCTCTCTTCCCCTTTTCCCGCCCACTTCCTCCCCTACTCTTCTTAACTCCCGCTCACTACCAGTCGCCATCTTTATTACCCTATTCTTCGCCTCAGCTGCTGTGCTCCCTGGCTCCAGCGTCTGCTCCTAAGTGGTGAGTCAATGGCTTTTTATGCTTAATTTGTAATCCAAGGATATTCAGGTGCATTTTCTGTTGCTTACGTGTGTCTTTTTGTACCTGATTTTCCAATTTGAACTCGCAACTTATGCTGAGTGTTGCTTGTAAACCTGGCGTCCTATTGGCAAGAGAAATGTTAATTGCTGTAACTTACTTTTTATCCGGCATCTCCAGCATTAATTTTACTACTTTTTACCTGTACATTAGCTGTAGCTGTTAGCGCTGCTTTAATCTGAGCTAGTCGCAAGATAACTATTGGATTAATGCCTAAGTGATATTCAGGACTGTTGTTTTTTTCCGTTTTATGTTTTCTTCTGTTTGAATGTGACTTGTTGTGGTCGAGTTCTCCCTTTGCAGCCTACTTATTGACTCCTATGCTATTTAGACATACACGACTGTTCTTTGTACACTCCGCTCTTTCTATGTGGATTTTTGGACTTGGTTTCTCCCTTACCTTCGCCAGTTAGGCTGAGTGTTGTGCCCTAAACTGGTGTGTGATCTACTGGGAACTTAATTGTTTATTTGCTGGTCTGTACTGTTTAGCGACGCTTTCTTCTCCCTTTACCCTCGCCATTTAGGCTGAGTGTTGTGCCCTAGACTGGTGTGCGATTTACTGGGAACTTGATTGTTTATTTGCTGGTGCGTACTGTTTAGCGACGCTTTCTTCTTCCTTTACCCTCGCCTTTTAGGCTGGGTGTTGCGCACTAAACTGGTGTCGTAACTATTGGGAACTTGGCTGGTGTTTACTGTTTAGCGACGCTTTCCAGCTAGACTTATTTACAGCTCTTTACCGGCTTATCTGCGGTAACAAGTCTCAAGATACAGTTGAGTTCTCCGGTCTAGTCACTGTTGTGTCCTACCCAAGTACTCCATATTAGCTCAGCAGAGATATCTACTTAGACAGCCTTAATTTCTTAAGTAGAGATTTAAACTTTCTCTTATTAACTTAGCTGAGATATCAACATCAAGGACCTTGCCTAGATATTGGGTAATAAAGACAGCTTTGATCCCTAGTTCCATATGCTGCACGCGTGCTCTGCCGTAATTTTGTGGGGTTTGATTTTAACATTTTAATTAACCCAGTGCCTTACTAACGGCTGCGTTTGTAGCTGTTGTGCAGGCTTTATTTACTCAAATTAACTCCGTGCTAGACGCACAGTATTAGATGATAAATGCAAGACAAACAGATAGTCTCACAGTAATATCTCATTCAATGCAGCCTCTTTTGCTGGCTATGCAACTCTCATGTGCGCTTGACTGTTTGGGGCTTCCCTTTTAACTGAACTCTTGCTTGTCACACTATATGCAAACCTTGCGTTGCCATAAGAGTATGAACTAATGTATTTATGTTCACTTACTGCTGTTTGCATTACTATTGTATGTAATAACTACATGACTGTCTGACATTGTCTACCTACTGTTTTGTTAAACTTATTTCACTGCACCTTCCATTTAATTTGTTTCAAATAACTTCTAAATGCCTGACACTTGCCTGTTAATATACCTGTTGCCTTACTACTGCTTAAATATCTCTTCCTTCCACTGTTTTGTTTTACAGCTTGGGCCCCTGCCCACCCTGCACTAACCTGCTGAAACATAGCCTCCTGAACTCTCTGACCAAGAACCGATTCCAAAGAATTATTAACCTGCAACTATAACACCTTCTGTTCCTTGAGTCCTTCTACTACAAGCTTCCAAGAAAGTATGTGTACTGTTGTAATGCTGCACTATTAATAAGTTGCTACTACCAGGTCGCAGTACACTTCCCTGCCAGACTAGCCAGCAGCCACTACCCCCTCTACCATACTGCTTACACTCCTAGTTTTCTCCATACCCTCTACCCCTTCTCTGCTGTTTCAGTCCTTCCTGAACCTCTTTAGCCCCCTCCCTGATTCTCCCCTTGGAGTCTCAACTTCTCCAGTCTGTCTACCACTTGGTGGTCCTCCTCTACATCTTACTGTTCCCTCTACCTTTCCCCCTCCTTCCTTATCTCCCCTGATTTTAGCCCTCTACCTCCAGTCCTCTGCTCTCTCCCTCTCTACTTTCCGGAACTCTCTGCCTTCCTTTCCTTTACTCAGCCTTTCTCTACTCCCTTTCTGAAGTCTCTCCCTTCCCCCTCTGGCTTTCTCCTTTGCATTCTACCCTCTAACTCCTCTTCTCTGCTCCTCTGACGGCCCTTCCTCCTCTCCTCCATCTACCTTCCCTATCCTCGCATCTCGGATAAACTAGTTAAACCTACCCTCTGTATGCTCACTCTTTTCTGATTGTCTTCCGCACTTTTCTCCTTCTCTGAAAGCCTCTGCTCGCCTCGCGGGCTCACTCCGCCCTCCCTACCCCCAATTCCCACCCACCCCCAGGGGTCCTATCCTTATACTTCTCTAGTCCCGCCCCTTACCCTGTCATCCTATCCTCATCGTTCCCGCCAAACTACTCCCCTCCACTCACCCCACAACCTCCTCCCACTTACCTCTTTTACATACTAGCCATCCTATCCTATTCCTACCAGCTCTCTTCTACCTCTATTACCACTCCTTCTATATCTCTCCAATCAATTCTCCCCTCCCTCTACCTTATATTTCCTCGATAGCCTTAACTCCTCTTTCACCTGAATATTATCTTTCTTTGTATTATACACATATACTTCCTCCTGACTACCCCTAATCCTTTACCTCTTCCCTTTAACCACCTCTAACTTACTTATTCATAAATATGAGTCTCAACTTATCCACACTGCTATTACTCTCAATTCTACTCTCAACTACTCTTTACTCTACCTACCTCCTTACCTTCATTGAATACCCACTCCTTTTTCAACCAAAACACTCACAGACACATACATCTTCCTCTTACACTTCTCACACTTCATTCTCTAATGCCAAATCCACCCCTAGTTACCACCTACCCAAATACCATAGGTACTCTCACCTCACCTACACCCTACCCTCAGATAGAAAAATAAGAACTCTAACCCTTCTCAGATTCAAATTCACATCTAAGCCTGATGATCCAACCTTACAAGATGGTGACATTCACCCAAACCCTGGCCCCATATATCCTTCTTTACAAGCATCTAAACCTTTCACCAATAATACCCTCCTCATAGGACATCTTAACATACGAAGCATAAACAACAAAGTACCCTACCTACACACCCTCCTAGATACTCACTGCTTTGACATTCTCTGTCTCTCTGAAACCTGGCTAAAGCCAGCCACTAAAGATACTGAGATTATACCACAAGGCTATAATATACTTAGGCTTGACCGCATTAAACTAAAGGGTGGCGGAGTAGCAATACTGTTTAAGAATCATCTTAATATCTCTACCCTTTCAGCTTGTCCAACCCAAGATAGTAAAATAGAAGCCATCATCACTAAACTTCAACTTAATGCTAAGAAAGCCCTTTACATCATCTGCATATACATACCTCCTGGAAACAATATACCAATTGTAGAAGACTTTCTCAATTGGGTTTCCATCAACTACCCCCAAGAAACTATAATTCTTGGCGACTTAAATATCGACTGGAATACTATTAATACTGACAATCCCACCTCTCATATTAACCTAAATGGTTTTACTCAAACCATTAACTCAACAACAAGGCTTAATAGGTCAAGTATGAAGCAGACTATTTTAGACTGGATTCTCATAAACAAAGTTAACATCACATATAAAGTTGGGACTATGCCTGATGACCTCAGTGATCATTGCTTAACTTACATTACAAGAGAGAAGACTGATTATCTCCACCTCCCTAATATAAGACAAATACATTCTACTAAACACTTTAAAATCGACTTATTTCAAAACGAACTCAGAACTTGTAACTGGAACCCTTAAAGACTCTTCCACTTAATGAAGCAGTATTATTCTTTAATTCTACTTTCCTTTCTATTTTGGACAAACATGCTCCTGAGCGTACTATTAGAATAAAATGTAATACAGCCCCTTGGCTCTCAAATGAAACTAAAAAACTAATCCTCTCTAAAAATAAGGTCTGGAACAAATGGAGATCCCATAGAATCAGCTCTGATTTTCTTCACTTTCGCCAACTTAGAAATCTTACCAAAAAAGCTATACTCACCGACAAAAGAAAGTTCTACTGCAACCTACAAGAAACCAACTTAAATAAACCCAAACAATTTTGGTCCTCAATCAATAGACTCCTTTCACCAGGAACAGCCAAAACTCCCTCTCCACTAAATGCTGACCCAGACACCCCTCTCCAAACTGCAAATGCTTTTAACTCATTCTTTACTGAAACTATTCAATCTCTCGCTAGACAATTAAACACTAATAACTTCTATCCTCCTAATAATGAAGTAAACTCTTCCTACTACTTCTCTCTACAACCCATCCCTACCTCTTTCATCTATAAACTTATTCTCAAACTGAAACCTTGTACCCCTCTGCCGACAAGCTCCCTTCCCTTTTTCTGCAAAAGGCAGCCAAAGAAATTGCTTATCCAATTTCTATACTCATAAATAGGACCATCCAAGAGGGAACCATCCCTCATATCTGGAAAATCTCTCATATAATCCCTCTACACAAAGGCGGTAACTCTATTGACTATTCTAACTTCAGACCTATTGCTCTTCTTTCTCCTTTAGCAAAAATGATGGAGAAATGTATTCATCAACAACTTGTACAGTACCTCTCTTCACAATATTATAGCTAACTGTCAACATGGCTTTAGACCTCACCATAGCACCACCACTGCCCTCCTTTCCTTTGTAGATACCATTAACAGCAATCGCAACAATAATCTATTCTCTTCTGCCTTATTCATTGACCTTTCTAAAGCTTTTGACATGGTCAACCACTCTTCTTTAATTAGCATTCTTGAATCCCTCTCATTTGATAACCTTGCCATCAAATGGTTTACGTCATACCTCAGTAACAGACAACAAGCCGTTTGTTGGGAAAACCACATCTCCTCCTTACTGCCCATTACTATTGGAGTCCCTCAGGGCTCCATTCTTGGTCCTCTCCTCTTCTCCCTCTATATTAATGATCTCCACTCTGTAATTCCTCAAGCTACCTGCATTCAATACGCAGATGACTCCACTATCATTTGCTCAGCATCCTCCTCTTCAGATCTAATCTCACTAACTCAAACTATGTTCAACACAATAGAAACATGGTTCACTAGACGATACCTACTTCTCAATGCTAAAAAAACCAAACTTCTCCTCTTCACCCCCACCACTGTACTCTCCACTATACTTCACCATCTCCTCAATCAACAACACTGTCATCTCTCCTGACCCCACAACTAAACTACTAGGAATAACCATTGATAACAATCTCTCTTTTGACCAACACATCAACAACACCATCAAATCAGTTAACAGAAAAATAGGATCATTATACCATATTAAACCATTTCTCACCCCATCTACTAGAGCTACTATTGCTCACTCCCATCTCATATCTACTCTCTTTTACGCCTCCCCTATCTTCACCAACCTCAAGAAAACTAACCTAAACAAACTAGCAACTTGCTACAATAACATTGCCCGCTTCGACACTGGTAACCCTTTTAGAACCCATCACTGTCACAATTTGAAACACTTAGGCTGGCTGGAACTACAAAACTATCTTATTATCTCACAACTTACTATTGCCCACAAATTACTGTACCAACCTACCAACACCCCTATACTTTCACAACTTTTACTCCCTTATAACAATCTTACCTCTCTTCGTTCCTCTTGTAAACTTATGACCAAACCCATAAAGGCCCACAACATAGCTGGTGACTCTCTTTTCACCAATACTGTAGGAAAAGCATGGAATTTGCTGCCCAAGGAGTTAACTCTAATCTCATCCTTACCTCTTTTCAAACAACATATCAAACTGTACTTCCAAAACCACTGGCTTTGTACTTGTAGTACTGCAGGCTAACTTCCAAATCTCCACCCTCTCTTTTCCTTTTACCCTTCTTTTGCTTATTAATTAGCAACTACCCTGTTTCTTTTCCCTTGCTGTCCCACTATGCTCTGACCTACTTCTCCCATCTCTCCCACCACCTCCAGACTGTCTTCCTTCTTTTCCTCTCTCTCTTCCTAACCCCTGCCTCTTCCCTTTTATTCATCTTACATTCTCCTTCTACTACTCTACCCTTCTGAGCTTCAACTGTTATCCATATGGCAAATGCCTTATTGCATAACCTTTATGTACTAGATAAAATGCTTTGAAACTGACCAAACATTATGTATGATATTAAACTGTTTGAGTTCCTTAATGTATGTTGATTTTATTAACAAAATTGATTTATATTTCTATTTTTATTGTATGTCTTTATTAACAATATGTCTGTCTGTCATTATTATGTTATGTGTGGAGCTTTTCTCCCCGGGCCTCTACTGAAAATGGACATATATCCAGCTAGACTAGCCCGGTCAACAAATGTAAAATAAATAATAAAATAAATAAATAAAATAATAAATGTCAGCCTGTACCACATCTATAACCCTAAGCATTTCTCTACAAGTCCTATGGTAACATGCCTATATCTCCATGATGGCCCTGATGGCCCTAAACATACGTTGAGTGGCAGAGGAATAGACATCTAGATCAGGTGGAGGATGGACAGCAGGCCTCCTCTCACCACCCCTACCAACCCTCCTGCATGGCACCTTTCCCACACTTTGGCTATGGTCAGAGTGAACAAGCACCAAACCCACAGTAACCACACTTCCCTGATCGATTGTCTCACCTTCTACCTGTCCAATATCTGAGGGCTCACTGGAATGGGTAAGTATAGGCCTACTGGCTATGTCTGATGCAATTACAGGGGATGGCTGTATGTCAACTTCAGTGTCAGATTCAATCTCTGCACCTCCCCGACTGTGCCTCTACTTGGCCACCAGTATCATCAGAGTCTGCTGATACTCTGACATTAGGTGGTAGAAGTCCCACACTTCCACTGTCAGGATCACCTGTAATAATAAGCAACAAACACAAGAAATAATTAATACCTACAGTACTATAGTCCAATATATGCAGTGGTGCCCTAATGCAGACAGTACAACAATACACACAACAGTCCTGACATCAACATTACAAACTAAATATATCTTTGAACTGCTCATCAGTACTGACATAAAAATGTTTGGCTAACCATTGCAGATGATTCTAGAATCCTTATGCTGCATGGTCATGGAAGATGTTAAACAAAAAGTAAAGACAATATCATCACAATTAACAGTAACATAGGGGGTAAACCTTTTACTCTTTATATGTCCATTAACTATACTTTCAACAAGAACCTGGATGACAAGTCCAACCTAAGCCCATGTCTAATCAATCAGAATATGTTGTTAATTGTAGCAATTTACAATCTCCCCCAACAATTTCTTGTTAAACAGAACTATCATATTGATGTAAATATTTTACTATACACGAGTATTTAACAATTGAGATACATAAGCCTACATGGAAACTCCTCCTGGGGACATACTTGCTGTCCCTGAAACAGTAGCACCAGTGCCAAGGATATGCTGTTCTGCACTTTCCTTGGATATGTCTGGATCCATGACAGTGGATAGGAACTCTTCATTTGCTGTTAGTTGTGGTTCTGTAGCAGGCCCCCCTGGTACCCATCTGATCATGGGCCACTGTAGCTGCTCTCCTCTGTGCAGATGAGATAATGTCAGTGGCCCTGTGGTGCACTTGATCACATGCGCTGCAGTGGCCACCCACTGTATTCACATCTGCAACTATCTGCTGCCATATTTCCTTACTGGCTGACATCTCTTGATGTCCCCTCTCAAGCAGAAAGTCACCATGTCACCTAAAAGCTTCCACAATGACCTGATTCTCAGGGTCACTGAAGGGTGGTTTGGTGTTATTGAGTCACCTGGGTGCCCTAGCCCTATGTGCCCTAAAACATACCATAAGGATAATACACATAAGTATCATATAACTAAAAAAATAACTGTTCTCACATAAAACAGAAAATATAGCATTTCAGTATTACCCACTGAAGAAGCATGAAACTGTCTAGATATTTGAAATATGAACAACCGGAATTGTGTGGTTGTAACATATTACATTTACACACAAAACAAGGCTGGATGCAAAGGAAGGGAGAATAACGATAGCAATGTATCCTTGTTTGTGCCAAAACAGAAATGCAGCTTCACTCTCCAACCCCCAAAAAGAACAGGTAAATGACACAGTTTGCTAACAAACCATCAGTGAAACATTAAAAGTACTATCAAATGAACTGTCCCTGAAATGTGTACAGATTTAACACAGAACATTCCATTTTAAGCTATTTCCAATCATGTATACCTGTGAAATGTCATGACAAACATGTACATGCCATTAGTACACTTCTAAGTAATGCATACAGATAACAGTAGCATTTGCTAATTAATATGTATAAATATTAAACAGATTTTTCTTAATGACATTTCAGAATCTGCTGTATCTAGCTGAAAACTGAAAACATAGCTTCTCAAGTTCAATAGCCTTCTGTACAGATATATCCCAGAGTAATTGTCTCTTCTGTGTTCTCCACATAAGCAAGTCTCCTCGCCTTCAGGTTCCCTAGCTACATAGTTCCCTTTTATGGTGTCAAATCAGTACTGAAGATGCAAATGAGGTGTGAACTCACTAGAATTGCTGTATCCCAAATACATGACTCTGTGTAGCAGATGTAAATACAGTGCAGCCACCCCTCAGTGTTTGTTGATAATGTATTGCAACTGTGAATGTTTACTGGTAGGGAGAAGGAAAACACAGCAGCAATACAGACTGCCCTACCTCTTGTGGGTATGTCAGTTAGACTTACAAAGTGTTGAAGTAATTTTATCAAGGTTGGAAGTGTAAGTAAGCAGCACACAATTCACTGGTTCTGTTCAACAACAGTCAAACCTCCTCTTAATTTGTTGACAACTGTATATTATTGCCATTTAATATCCTCACACATTTTAACGACAATGATACAGAATGCCTTATAGACTGCATGTCTCAGATTACCAGTCAGATATGACAACAATGAGAATAAACACAGAGAGATAAGACAGAGCTGGATTTTTTGCAAGCAATCGTCATAAATGGTTGTGTTCTCACTCAGTGCACTACATCCAAAATTTATACATGTACAAACTGTTATATGGTTTCTTACTAGTGTGGATGATATTGCAGTTGGTTGTGTGCACAATGATTTCAGTTTCCTGCTGCAAAGTTGTTTATGGGGCAAAAAGGGATAAGGCAACCATACTGTGTTCTAAAGGTTCATTGGAGTGAGAGTTCAAATCCAGACCTGCGTAGAAATAGTTCATGCGTACTAATAAACATTTTGTGGTGTTTATTTCATAGATTGTTTTTCTTCATTTCAACTACTTTTACCTTTTATTTATTTTTTGTTTTACCAGTATTTGCATGGTGCATGGCTTACCACAACAAGGGGAATGGAGAAAAGGAATGTCGGGTTTTGCTGTGTTTCTTGCATTTGTGCGATGCTTAACAGTGTGCAAACCTGGACTAGTGGCACACACAGGAAGCATACAGAACACCTGTAGAACACCTACAGACATGGTGTCTGTAAAAGTGCAAAGGTCAAAAACAATACATTGTTGCAATTTTTGCTTTCTGGTATTGCACGGCAGTTAACAAGGTTCCCCAACACCTGCATTCATCAAACACCTGCAGACAGGATACAGAAAGCCAGTAATTGAAAATGGATGCATTCAATTAATACTGCATGGCACTGCACAAACATGCTAAGTGATGTTGTGCAGGGGTTAACACAGAGAACTTAAGAATGAGTAGGAAATTATGGAAATGTCATGTAACTAGTCCTGTGGCAGCAAGTGTAAGTGTAGGGCTGGAGTACAAATGGTCCTGGGCCCTAAAGCATACTGTTGTGAAAGTGCAGTTTATAGCAATGAACTGAAAAATAAACAATTGTCATTTCAACATTCTTGTTGCAACAGGTCTAAGTGTAGGATTGCCATATACCTGGTCCTAGATTCTAATACAGGATATTCCAGACATTTTTCCTGTTGTTCCACTTCCCATTACATTCACTCTCACTGGTAACACTTTAGATAGTGGACCTAATATGAATTATATGCATGAGTAATCCTACACCCTCATTGTGTTTTCAGATGTATGACTGAGGGTATACTGTTTGTTATAGTTATGTAAGTATAATTTTGCTATCTGGATATGCATGGCCTTCACAATTACATAGGGCACATAAATAACTGGATCTATATACAGGAATCTTGTCAAGTCACGCACATGCATGAGCAACACCTCAAACTGTAAGTTGTATTTATGAAGGCTTCTTGACTGTGTCTGAGCAGCACTTCTTCTGTGACAAATCAATGCTGTGGAACAAAATGTTTTGCCCCTTATGCCTAGGTTTGAATCCCACACTTTAAACATCAATTTTGCTAGTGTATAAAGCCAAAAAACAAATGTTTAAGGCCATGACATTTATGCCCCCAGTGCATGTCTGCAAACGTAACTCACCCAACAATTACCTTCCAATTTTCAATATATATTTCCAAGCTACATCAGCAGATACCCCTCAAACTAGGGTCAAGTGTCAGAGTAACCTTCCTAACACAAATATTTCTTTCCTTGCTGCTCAGCACTGCTGCTCTCTGCTTAACATAGCACAAACACAGTTGACATCATTGCTTGGATTTATGCACTACCAGTAAATGGGATAACTGCTATTGGCAGAAAAGCATTAGTTGCCATTGCTGTAGTTTGGGTGTTAAACATGTCTGGAGTTACTGGGGAGGCTGCCAGGTTTAGGGCACATAGGTAGGGTATCCAGAAGACAAGGATATTTATTGAACTCCTGATAAAGCACCACAACCAAAGGCTTCTGCAGGGGGACTATTCTGGCTCCCAGTACAAATCTGAGGCATGGAGTAGTTTGGCTTAGAATGTATCCAGAGCTGCTGGCATCCCATGCACTGGAGAATGGTGTAGGCATCATTTTAATGACCTACAGATGTGCAAAAGGGATACGCTCAATCATTGCCTGACTGAATTTGAAACTGTGGATATCCTACATCTGTGTAATTATGATAATAAGAGAGTATTTGTAATACTTAGAAAGCTAAATATAGGCTCTTCTGTTATTTTTTGTTCTTTACCCAGTTAATGCAAACTTGAGTTCAATAGACAGGCTTATGGGAAGCACGTGGCGAGTGACATGTATGCAACACAAGAGAAATATTACTGTAGCTTTAAAAGTTAAAAAGAAATTTTTGTTATCCATTTGTAGCAAATTGATCATGCATATCCTAACTGTAAAAACAAATGTGCATGCATTAGTCTGCAGCACAAACCAACTTTAGAACTCAAATATAAAACTGTAGTCGGAGGATGTGGGTTCAAGTATCACAATTCACAACTATACAGTACTGCATTTCTTTAATAATATTTGCATTAAATTAAATGCCCTGCTGTTAACTATAATCTGATTAATTGGAGCATGCATATGTGCAATATATGCACATTTCAAGGAATTATAGTCTGTATTTGTTAGGACGTATACTTAAACGTAATGCTTCAGATAAAATAGGTGTTTAATTGTGTTAATGCATTGTATGTAAGATATGAAGGTACTAATTTTATCTTTTTTTCTCTCACCCCAAACCTTATCTCTCTTTTTATTATTTTTTATTATGTATCATCAAAATGTCTCCATGTCATCCATGTGTACCAAATCACTAAATGCTACACAGTGCAGAAAGGTAAGCCAACCCCCATGGATAAGCCTGCCTCCTCTCCACTGTCTCCAGCACCAATGCCCAGCATGTCTGAGACCCAAACTGGCAGCACTGCCTCTGCTGCCCCTGCACTATCTGCACCCTCAGGTAGTACTGCCCCAGCAGTTGGTGTTGTAGTACTCTCCAGGAGCAGTGGTGGAGTTGGGGATTTCATCACTCACTGGGAGATGGCAGGGTTGGTGCATAGGGTTGTGCACCACTGGTGTATGCCTACACCAGATGGACAATGCTGCTCTCCCCCATGGTACATAGAGAGAGAAGATGTCATGCACTCCAGCTGCCAGCACAGTAAGGAGACAGTGATGATAGCTTAGTAGACGAGGATTCATTTTTCACTGTCTCCGTGTTTGACAGCCATGAGCCTGTGTTGACCCCCTCACCCCAATCATGTTTTCCCCCAACCTTTTGAGTCCCTCACTATCCCTGTGTCTTGTCTTGTTTGCCTTGTTTGTTTGCATTCACTTCCTCACCTAACTTATCTGACCCAGAAATACCTACATCCCTTACTCAACATTCCTATCTGAAATAAAAATATTGGCACCTATCCCACAGAAAATAGTATCGTCCCATACATAACTCTCTATTTTGCACATGTGTCTTCTTGACACACTTGATTTGGTCCAATTGGCTATACAACATGGTTAAGTTGTCACCCTTCTCTCTGGAGGTGTCAGTCCAAATTCAGCTAATATTGTGCACACATTTTCAGTTTTCACTGTTGAAGAAATGGATAGCTATGGTTCTTAATTACCTCCCTCCTGCATATTCCAGTATTGTTTTCCCTTTGTCCTTCCTCACTTGCTCCCCATTTCACCACTTTTTTATCTACCCCATTTTAACACCTATAATCTGGTCAAGAAATACATAACACACATAAGTACCAGTAAAAATGGATCCCCTCAGTTTTTGGCTTCCATGTTTGCGTGGTGTTTGGCATTGTGCACCAATGCTAAGTGATGGTGAGTGGCCCTACAATGCTGCAGTTATCTTCATGCAATGCTGCTTAAACCTGCTGCACTATGCCAACACACAGCAACACATGTACAAAGAATTAATGCCATTGAATTAACGCTGTTTATTTAAAAGTATTAGATACACCTGGATTTGAACCCAGTATCATCTGAGCTCAAAAATAAACATGTTAATGCATTTACACCTGCTGCCACAGAGTCAGCTCAGAAGTAGGTGTGTTTTGTAGATGCAATACTAACTCTAGCCTCTTAGCAATGTGGCTCACATTTTTGCACTGCTTAACTACGCACAACTAGGAAAAGTAATAGAAATATGCATCTCGCATGTGCAAACACTTTGTCATCCATCATGCAAACCGCTGCTCACTGCTATGCTATGCAAAGTCATTATTAGCATGCATTAGTGCTGCTTACTGTTCATTTACTCTTCGTGCCTTGAAACTACATGTGGAAACACAACAAAATGAAGGCCCTATCCAACAATATGTCAAATATTTACAATTCAGCCATATGTTGCTTCCCCCAATGCACCACAACCCTGGTGTCTCAGTACTTCTTTACAAATACATCAACTACACTACATAAAGTAATATCAAATGTTGTGTGATATGCAATGCACGTCAATTGTGTAGTATGCCCAACCACAAATATCTTCACAGTTGAACATGCCTACATATCCATTAACTGGCCCTGGAAACTATTGACTCATAAGCCTAACCAGCCTTATCTGCAAGGCTATGGAAAGGATCATCATGGACCTTATCCACAGGGACATAGGTAACCTTCAACACTCTTGACCCAATCCAGTTTTGCTTTGTCAAGGGTAGATCTTGCTTATTAAACCTACTGGACATCTTTGATAATGTCCCCAAAGCCCTGGATGAGGGAAAACAAGACATAATGCCTATGTTGATTTAGTCAAGGCCTTTGACATAATCCCCCATTCAGTTTCATAAAGAAAATCTCCTATCTGAGGATTAACCCATACATTACTAGATGAGCAGACAACTGGCTCACCAACAGACCACACACTGTCAAAGTTGGGGAGTCCAACTCCACCAGTAGACCAGTTACCAGGGGAGTACACCAAGGATCTGTGCTGTGGCCACTACTGTTTGGAAACTATTTCTTTGAAGTTCAGGTGAATTTAGATGCCCTGTGGCTTGCCAAGTTTTCAGATGACTGTCAACTGGGTGCAATCATATAGAGTCTTCAACAATGTTAACATATTACAGAAAGGGCTTACACAAACAAACGACTGGTGCCAAACTCACAGGCTGAAACTTAATGGGCAAAAAATGCCTCAATGTCCCCTTTGGCAAAGAACTACACCTGCTAATTATGATATACATAGCACCGCTCTGAGCTCAAACTCAGTGGTGCGAGACTTGAGAAGACAGGTTGATAGAAATCTAAATTTCGATCTCTATGTGCCCATAGTGGTAATCTACGCATTGTACATTGTGCACATCATAAATAAGAGAATCACATCCAAGACCAGGGAGGTCATAGCTCTGCTGTACTTGACCCTTATCAGACCACTAATTGAGTACAATGCTATATGTACCTTACCAGAAACCTGCAGCAACTGGAAAAACCACAGAGGTTTGTGACCAGGAGAATCCAGGGCCTCCAAAACATGACATACATGGAATTCTGAACCCTGTCACTGTACTCAGTGTCATACAGGCTGCTGACATAAATAGAACATTGTCCAAAGCCAAGAATACAGCATCCATGGGACCTGATAATATCCCTGGCTGTGCCCTACAGAGCTACAAAATGAACTGGCACCAAATCTGTGTGCCCTGTTCAATCACAGCCTTACCTCAGGCTATGTTCCTAATAAATGGCGCACTGCTACAGTCATCCCACTCCATAAAGGGGGAGCAACTACAGACCCTAGAAACTATCACCCTATTAGCCTGATGAGTCTGGTATGCAAAGCTATAGAGCACATCTTCGTGGACCTGCTTAACAAAGATATAGGCAATCTCCAAACTCTTGACCCCACACAGTTTGCCTTTTTCAAGATCCTGCCTCCTGATCTTGGTTGACTTCTTTGAAGCGGTCACCAAGGCTGTGGATGAGGGTAAGATAGTGCATATGGCCTACCTTGACATGACCAAGGCCTTTGATACCATTCCCCACTCAGGTATCATTGATAAACTCACCAAACTAGGCATCAATCCTTACATCACTAGATGGGTTGCAAATTGGCTCATAGACAGGACCCACAGAGTGAAAGCTGCTGATTCCAAGTGAGACTGTCAACCATTCATGAGTGGAGTCCCACAGGGCTCAGTCCTGGGCCCTCTCCTGTTTGGCATCTACATCTCAGACGTCGAGGCCAACACAGAAGGACTTTGGCTGATCAAGGTCCCTGATGACTGCAAGCTAAGAGTCATTATCAACTCCCCAAGTGATGCAGACATCCTACAAAAGGACCTCTCTGAGACCAATGACTGGTGTTGGAACCATAGCCTGAAGCTTAACAACAAAAAAGGCATTATCATCCCCTTTGGAAAAACCTCTGTTCCCATGAATTACCATATTGATGGGAGCCCACTAAACACTGAAGGGGCCATTAGACATCTGGGCACCCAGGTTAACAGCCACTTCACCTTCGAACACCACATTGTCACTGTGGTCAAAAAGTCCTTCTAAGTGGCACATCTTATAACCAAAGGTTTCACATCCAGGAACAAAGAGGTCATCATCCCTCTCTACTCATCCCTCATTAGACCAATCACTGAATACAATGCCCTGCCTGGCATGTACCTGACCAGACACCTACAACAACTGGAGAGGCCACAAAAGTACCTCATGAAAAGGATCCTAGGCCTTAAACACATGTCATACATGGAAAGACTCAAGAAACATCAGCTGTTCTCAGTCTCTTATCATCTACTTAGATGTGATCTCTGCTTGACTTATAAAGCCATGTCTGACCCAGTCCTACTTGAAATGCTACACCTAAAAAAATCCCAATCCCCAGCGCCACATGCTCCAGAGATCACAACCTCATTGCCACAATTAACAGAACATGCTGTAGGGACAGGTTCATCTCCCAAAGACTGCCCATACTCTGGAATAAGCTTCCCATTCATGTCAAGCAGAGCACCTTATTGTCCCTCTTCAAGAAAAATCTTGACGAGTGGATGGGTAACAGAAAGTTCACTCCAAGGATCATTCCAGTTGACCTATTGGATAGGGGCACTTTAAACTAACATTAGGTGGCACTGTGCATGGGCAATTATTTTGGGCTAGGCTTGTAAAGGCTCCAGGGCCATTAGCATAGTACACACCTTTGAATCTATGAACCGATGAACATGCTGGACAGATGGATATATCTCCCAGTGATTGCTGCTCCTCTGGAATAGGCTCCCACTGCATTTGAAGCAGTGCTCCTCAATGACCTTAGTCAAGCACAACCTTGACAACTGGATCAGTGACCATAAATTCAGCCAAGGGGTGGCACCAATGTCCCTTATGGGGGGGGGGGCAGTCTGTGCTGATCTCAAAATCATTCTGATAACAATGACTATCTAACTATGCTCAATAAGTGTGCTTGGATTATTACACAGCTAGACTTGTAAAGGCCCTAGAACCATTAGCCTAGTAGCCTCCTATGAACCTATGAAGCTATGAACCTATGCAAGCCAACCAGCATATTCTTTCCTACATCCAATGCTGATATTATTCACTATAGGTTGCCCTGCTGCCTTGTAGAAGTCAGACTTGTGCCATGGCCCTTGTGTAATGTACTGAACTCTGTATTCTGTGTACTTAGGTAGGGGTTTCTGTTCTCACTGAAGTCAACTCTGTGTGTGTGTTTCTGTCTATCTGTTAAGCTAGAAGAGCATACTTGTGTATTCTACAGTTACCACTCCAATCCCATTAACTGGTAGTATTTTAACACTTGCACAAGCCTACAAATCCTTTTCATGCAGGCCACCCAACATCTTCTCTTCAACATGCACTGCTGATGTCACCCACTATAAGTTGTCCTGCAGTCTTGTAAAAATCAGAATTGTGCTGTGGTACTTGTGTAAAGTACTGAGCTCTGTAGTCTGTGTATGTAGATAGATAAGGAGTTCTGTTCTCACAGCAGTCAACTGGGGTGTGTGCATGTGTGCGTGTGTGCGTGTGTGTGTGTGTGTGTGTGTGTGTGTGTGTGTGTGTGTGTGTGTGTGTGTGTGTGTGTGTGTGTGTGTTTGTGCACTTGATTGACATTACATTGAGGCTTTTAAACCAGCATGTTGGAAACTGTTGTTACCATATTCTCTTCACCAGACACTGCTGATGTCAGCAGCTATACAGTTTTGTCTGAGAAAATCCAAGTCAGACTTGAGTTGTGGCACTTGGCCTAAATACAGAGTTCTATAGTCTGTGTGCTTAGGCAGGTAGGGATTCTGTTCTCACTGCAGTCAACTTGTGTGTGTGTACTTTCCTGACATTACAGACAACCTTTTATACCAGCACGTGGAACAGTTATTACCATATGCTCCTCACCAGACACTGTTGATGTCAACAGCTATATCTGATTTGTGAATGTGCACTATTCCCACCTGGAGGCCAGGCAGATGTAACTGCATCTTATATGATATAGATTAAAGTGACATGCCTTTTCTATCCAAATACATCATGGGATAGTTTGTAGGCCCTGTGTTTTCCTGGTGAGAAACTCCTGTGGTCTGTCCAGCTGCTGCATGTGTCACATGAGGTAGATGCAAAAGAGAGCACTGTACTCTATTAGTGTTCTGATGAGGTTCGAGTACAGTGCTGTAATATAATCCCCAGACCTGAATACGAAGGTGTGACTTATGATGTGCACAATATAGGCTTTCAATAACAATGTGGACACTTTGTGGTTGAAGTTCAGATTGCTATCTACATATGTTCCCAGTGCTAGCATCACTGGGGTTTCAGCACAGTGGGACTGTTGTCAGTGTTGTAATTAGCAGGGAATTCCGCTTTGCAGAAAGGAAAAATTTGCTTTTATTTGTAGACTGTGTGGCTTTGTCATCACTCATTTGTCTATGTTAGCCCCTCTTGATATGTTATCATCATAGGTGGACTCAATGATTGCACCCAGCATGCAAGACCTGAACTTTCAAGAAATAAATTCCAAACAGTCAAGGGCCAAGCACAGATTCCTGTGGTATGCCAGTGGTGACAGCTCTACTGGTACAGGTTGATTCACCAACTTTCACAGTATGTGTTCTATGAATGAGCCAATTGGTTACCCATCTAGTGATGTAAGGGTTAATCCCCAACTGGGAGAGTTTCTCAATGATATTTGCATGGGGATTGTGTCCAACCCTAGGCCAGATCAGGATAGGCACTATGCACAGTCTTACCTTCATCCAGGTCTATCACACAGAATCAATGGGCTGTGACAACATTACAGATCACCTATGGTGTGACTCAGCACATGAACCTTGCTGACATGGTTGAATACATACTTCAACACACCCTCCAAACAGACTATGTTCCTGTAGAAGGGTGTACATCAACATGCATCCATGTGAGTTGGGTGGACAGCACTCAATGGCTCCATGTATATACACATCCTGGCTCTCCTCATCTGTGAGGTAAACCAACATATCACCATGGTCCTTTTCTAAATGGACACTGTTAATATCACAGATGTGTGCAACAGACCTGTCTGAGTTGTTAATGCTAAATTATGTCTGTTGCATCTGGTAAATGTCTTTCAAGAGGTCATCGGGGGCATGCATGATGACAACACTATCATCCTTTTTAACTTGCCAAGCCCAAGGCATTTGACACAAATCTGCACTGAGGTATTCAGTCAACACTGTCAGATGTGGCCATAAACATCTATATCACCAAGTTGGGAGACCACTGTTAAACATACTGGCATCTAAATATGTTGACATGTGAAGTGACCTATATCTCACATCCTGTGATCAGGTCCATACATCAGGGGTGTCTGCTGGCCCTATCCTGTCCATTATTAAAGTCACATACATCACAAATGACATACATATTCTATGTCCAAACAGCTGTCTGAAGAACTACAGATTGTGGGCAATCATTGACTCCAACCATGATATTAGTACAATACTGACTGTATCAACACACACCAAAGATTTCTGCCACAGCCATGACAACACCTGCAATGACACAAAAATGTGAGGGGATTTGTTACGTCATGTAAACAAACATACCTCCCAAGTATAATGTAGACATTGCACCCTATAATCAGACCAATAGGTATGTCACCTGTGTCCTAGGGTAGATGGTATATGGAAGACCCACCATCATGTGGCCACAATGCTGACTACTCCCTTATATGTAACACAACTACTGAGTATGTCAAGGGCATCCACACCACAGGCCATGATACCTCCATAGTTCACATCCTTTATCACACCAATAATTGAGTACAATGCACCCCTCTTCATGTACCTCACTACACATCTTCCAGTGATATGTAACTGAAGTGTACCACCTTTGTCACAATGAGCTGTCACACATCTTATTGGCCATACCTAAGTATTCTTTTTGTGACATTAACATTACCATCTGATGGTGCAGAACCCCCATCAAGTCTTACCTGTTCCGGTTATGCACACAGTACATACAAACTGTTTGACAACATTAATAGCATGGGTAACATTCATGACAGTGTGGATTGTGCCGTATATATATATATATATATATATATATATATATATATATATATATATATATACATATGCCATGCACACCAGTCATCTAGCCTGTATTGATCATTATGTCACATACAGGTATAACAGTGTCCTTCCTAACACCTCCAGCACATGTTACAGTGTCAGGACAGTGTGCATGATTACCCTCATAGAGTGGAGACATGTCATAATAGTTGTACACTTGTGTTTGTACAGAACCATCTCTGATCACTCTAAATCATATTTGTTATGTCGGAGACATGGAATTACTGGTAGTATTATTCTCATATTATCCATGATTGTGTGTGCTTCCTTTAATGTTGTCCATGAGCTTTTACCTGGGTCCCACTTGCTGGAGACCTCTGCTGAGATTACATTCATATTCAGCCAAATCACCTTATACAGCTTCACAATATTCACCCTACCCCAATTGTATATAACATCCCTGTTAGATGTCCTTTGCATTGTTCATATAAGGATGATTATCTACACAGACATCTTCCATATTGTTATGTTACTTTGTGTGACAGTCACATAATACACATTTCACTGTGTAGTCCATCTGTGTCTTTTGGCTTTTCCCAGTTAGGGGTCTCCACAGCGGAACTCCGGTCCGCTAATGATTGGTAGTTGATTTTTACATACCGAGTTACCAGCTCTGATGCACAGCCTTCAACGAAGGTACGCCCATTCACGCATGTCTCCACGCAGAAGACGCTCTAGCTGAGAATCGAACCGGACAACGTCTTACTGTGAGGTGACAATGCTACCGCAGCACCACCACCACAGGTTTTTTTACTGTGCAGTCCATACTGTACCATATTATGTGATTAATGTTGCTGCTACAACTGTCTTCCTTTGACATGTCCTCATCTACTGTACATTAGGTTGTTTCACCTATTCTCTTTCCCTGTGTTCATTCCTATAATTCATCTGTGTGTTCTAATTCAATACACACACTTCACCTGAATGCTTATTTTACACGGCAGTCCATGTAGCCTTACAGATTATTTACACAACTTCGGTTCAGAATGCCAGGAATGGGATTTCACATGCTCTGCACTGTATTCACTGTCCTTTACTGTGTTTGGGCCATATCATACCTCTCAACTGTCCAGATTTTTGCAGAATGTCCAGATTTTGCCTTATATCTTTTGGTCTGTTCCTTATAGCATTTGTAATTTTCTGCCATATAACTGGAAAGATCTCAGAACTGATATCACTAAATAATTACATACATTTGAATTTCAGACTTCAAATCCTTCAGAAAGTGTATCTTAACACAGACCTTTTATTCTAGCACATTTCTAAGTTTACAAGACCAAATATGCAAAATCTGTACCTATTTCTGGGTCATTGCCCCCCCCCCCCATTATGCTGGTCTTTCTCCAAATTACTTGTACTAAGAGGATGAGAGCTATGAGAACTTATATGTTAAATCCTGGTGATGATTGTGGCATTCCACACAAACACGCTATCCAACTGTGCTCTGTTGTACGTGGGTTTGCTGTCTGTGTTGCTTTACATGGTTGCCAGCCATGAAAATACACTTATTTATGTTTAAACATGGAGAGCGGCATGAATAAGTAACTAGCGTTGCTGCTCACCGCACATCACCATGCACACATGTAAACTCCCCGTAAGCTTCGCAAGAAGCCTACATGGAGTTTATTGAATGCCAGAGATACTCTACAGTGGTCTTTTTGTGGGAATCACATCCCATCACCCCCCTCCCATCACAGATTGAATCAAGGGTCTGTTCACTTTGTAACCATGCAATAATTTGAATGACAGAAACGGTGGGATCTTATGGTACCTCATTATATGCAATGAGGAGCTGGGCAATTACTTGTCTGACATGCACTTGAAATGGGTTTTGAAATTAGGGTAAAAACTTCCCAGACAAACCTTTTGTTTGTGAATGAAAAGCTATCTTTTTGACTGCTTTACCCTATTTCACTTCTGCAAACAGTTCAGCAGGTTTGACAAATGTCAGACCCTCTGTCTGTTAGCATCTCCCAGGCAAAGCCCACCATACTGACAAATCTCATAAAGAGCATTTGACATCCTTTCTGCCAAATTCACTGTCTTACAGTATCTAGTGACATTATTCATCACCACTAAGTTATACTTTATACCTAGTGGGCTGGTGATACTATGTGGGCCCACAATGTCCAAGGGTACTCTCTGAAATGGTTCCTTTGCAGGAGACTGTAGAACCAAAGCAACTTTACTTCATCCCCTGCTTGTGGTACTAAGAGGCCCACAATATCAGTGGTTACTGAAAGCAACATTGGCCTTAAGTCTTTTAAGTACGGGTCAGCATTTCCAATATCCTTTTGCACGTTGTTTTAATGTCTGCCATATGAAAGAGTTTGTTTAAGCCTCTTTTAATATGCATTATGATCAAATGTCCTTTAAAGTAAATACCATGAGCTATAGCTAGAAGTTCCATGAAGTAGATCCTTGGAATTACCATCTGTTGTATCATTTCTCCCCTTTAGCCCCTCCTTAGGTGTCCACTCTCTGTACTGTAATCGCTTGTCCTAATAAAATAACTCCTTATGTCATTAAAATTGAGGAATCTCCCTGACCATCTCGTCTGATTTGTAAAGCACAGTCTAACAGCTCAACCTGCTTAAAGTTTTCTCCTTGTAATCCTTCCCAGTTTCTTCTTCTTTTAATGGAAGTACATTATGTTTTGAAAACTGTGTATGAGATTTAGACTTTACTGCTATCAACCATTTCTTTCCTGAAGTAACTCCTTTCGGAGGAAGTGCAAATCTTTTTGACAACTTTGGTTCTGTGTACGGCTTTTCATTATCACATGCTTCTTTTCCTGAAGGGGGCAGAGGATATTGAAAATGTTTACTGTATCTGTGGCTCATCTCTACCACCTATTTCATATAACTGAGTTGATATATGGATATGTGTAACTGCATGTACGCAGCACAAGTCATTATATCTTATAACATCTGCAGGCATATCAACAAATGCTGCCATTTTTGTCTTCCTAGCTCCCCTCTTTCCCAGTCGAAATGTACCCTGGCCAATACTAATTCAAAATATCCTCCTTCTAAAGCCATACCAGAATAAACTACTAGGAGTAGATAATGCTGTTGTATAACAGCTGCATGCTTTACAATTATTATATCTGTTACAGCATCCCTGTTTGCAGTAGTTTCACCACTATCCACCAAGATAGGGTACATGCCCTTGTGATAATTTGGAGAAGGTGTAGTTTTAAAACAAGCTACCATTACTGTCTTTCCACTTTAATTAACTTCCTTGTGTGGCATGTGTTCACCATCCTGTTTTTGTAGACACTTGTGCCATATATGCCCCATTTTGTTACACTGCAAAAATTTGAACAATTCTAACAATATCATAAGGTGGTAGAATGGTATTTAGCAACATCTGGTAAGATGAGAAGCAATGTAAGTGTAAGTGATTTCTAAAATACCCACAACCAAGTGATAATTTTCTGCCCACTGTTCTTTTTTGTAAACCCCACTTACCAGAATAATCTCAGCTTACTATTTAAGACTATTCATTAATAGTTAATAACATTTATCTGGGGCCTCTATATCAATTAAGAGTGACAGACTTTCTGCTCCTAAGATAGCTGGATGCCTTAAGATACCAAATTTTATTACTCTTTTTAATATCTAGATTAGATACTTTTTGTGTGTTTTAAAGACTATTTCTTCTGTGAATAAATGAACTCCTACTTGGTCTAATCATTGAACAAACATTTATAAATTATTGGAATTAAATTGTGTAAGCTTACTCCTTTTAAAGACATTAACTGACTTGAAAACTAATAATTAAATTAGTGGCTTGATTACAGATTTTCAAAAACTGATTAAACAGTTGGACTTATGGCATTTTACTCTTATTTCAAATGTGGTCAGTCACTCCGATATGCTGATTGGTAATCAGATGGTAATTGGATGGTTGGTCATCAACACCTTGTTTTTTGCATCTCTTTTGGCTCCCTTCAATTGAATATCAGCTGTTCCAGGGTTTGTCCACTAGGTCTGGAACCCACCTTAGCCACCACTGGACTAAGTCAGAACCAGGTTTGGAGCTGAAGAGGGGATTAATGTACCTAATACAGTGTCATACTGCTGTCAAGGTCTGTTTTTTCTAAATTCCCATCCTCTGTGTCCAACCAGTAACCCCCTGTTGTGCATGGGATATACAATGAGTTTCAGAGCCAGATTACTGCTCACTTCTGCAAGGCTCTGACACCAGCAAGATTGCCCAAAGCAGGGAGAGACAGCACTACACCCTGCAGAACTGTCCCACATTCACTCAGGATGGGAATGTCTGTCAGCCTGCCTGCCCCAGCAAGCATTTGATCTACTATTCAAACTTGGATCACCTGGGTCATAGTCCGGGTTTTATTCTTCTCTTTTACTAGTGCAGGCACTCTTTAAACATTTAATTGTGCATAATTCTTTAGATAGGGAATTTGCACTGGCAAATAAAATTTGTGAGAATTCAAACTAAGCAGAAAATATATTGTCATTGTTTATAGTATATAAAATAGTCTTTTAAGCCTAAGTTTAAAATAGTCACTCTGTATATAATGGCCAGTCTTTATCTTTAAATATAAAAGTAAACATTAATCTCACAAAATCTTAGTTCTAATTTATCTGCCTATGTATTAAAAGATTACATTTGAGAATGATCATTTATTGTACCTTCAGTAAAAGAGCTACTTACTACCTTGGTTTTTCTGCCAACTGTATTTTTTGTGGCGCTACATATGCAGACGTACTCCATTTTTTTCCTTAATTGGACAGTATATGGAAATGTGTCAATAAACTTAAGCAACATTAATTCTAACATGATGATTTAACCTGTCAGCAAGCTATTGTAAACAACCTAAGTTTAAGATCTAATAAAGAAAATGCAGTATTATTTATAATGTTATGTCAAATGTTATATCACCACATCTTGGATGAGCTTAAAGACTATAATGGTTGACATTTTTCTACAAATATAACTAAATATTTGAAGGCATACTGATTTACAAAAAATGTTTATTTATTTACTACCAACATATCAAATCAAAACCAAGAAAACATAAACGTATTACTGCTCTATGATAGGAGTGTAAACAAAACACTCCACTCCTTAGAAGCTCTCTTCACCCTAGAGAATGCTGATGTCTGCATGGTCACAGAGACATGGTTTAAAGCCATGGAGAGCACACTGGCACTCCAAGGTTATAATGCCTTCCACACACTTAGACCAGCTACTTCATAGCCATGGACTAAACGCAGAGGTGCCTCAATTTACATAAAAATAAATATACCTCAAGGCTGGTCAAACAGGACAATGCACTTGAGCTTCTCCATGTTCAAATCACCATAGGAACAAAATCCAGTACCATTTCCTTGCTAGCTATAGGTCCCCCTCTACAATCCAGGAAACCCATACCAAGTATTTAAAATTATTGGAAACATGCACCATCCAACCCAATACCATATTCATGGGTGACTTTTATTAGTCCACTAGTAATTGGGAATCATATATAACAACAAACGTACAGGCACAGAGATCTCTGGATTTTGTAAACACAAAGTCCCTGGATTAGATTGTTAACGCACAAACAAGGGGTGCAACCATACTGGATCTGGTCCTCACTAATATGGGAGAGTGCTATACAACCCCTTATGTAATGCCTTCTCTGGTAAGGTCAGACCACAAGATGGCCTCCTTTGATGTAAAAATAAAACCTGGAACCTGGGATATTCAGGCTAACTTCCTACTACTAAGTGATAACCTGGCAAAATTTCAATCCCCCAACCTAAGAACACTATTGACTACACAGAACTGTTCACGGAAACCCTACGCAAGCACATTAATAGCTGCATAGAAGCCACTGTACCCACCAGGAAGAAGTGCAGAACTGACTTAAAACAACAAGTCACCCTGGTGGAATCACAACATCAATAGTCTGTATAGCAGAATGAAGAAAATCATGGCAAAAAATAGGAGGTGCAGCACCCAGCAGGATAAAAGCACTCTCATCAAACTAAACAAACAACTCAGAGGACAAATGAAGTCTATCAAAGCCAAAATTGAGGTAAATTTGGCCTTGCAGGCCAAGGACAACCATAAGGCATTCCTTAGCTATGTTCGCAACCTCAAAGGCAATACACAATTGTTTACAGAGCTTATTGTAAATGGAGCCACCTATACTGAGCTGGAAGACATAGCAAACCTACTGACCAACAAATTCAGCTCCAGCTTTACCCCTCTCTCTCCATCAACCTTCCCTCAGAAAATATAATCAAATATAACTCCACCACTATCACTAGGAAAAACATCCTTAATGCTCTCTCTAATGCAAAGAATACTGCATCAGTGGGCCCAGACAATATCCCAGGATGCCTTCTAAATAGCATGAAACATGACTTGTAGCCTCCAAACAGGCTCTGTGCCTCATGAATGGAGAACAGCAACAGTCATCCTCTACACAAATGCGAGCTATCTACAGACCCTGGAATCTATAGACTCATAAGTCTCACTAGTCTCATATGCAAAGCCCTGGAAATAATTATCATGGAAATGATCAATAATGACATAGGAAACCTTCAGACATTGTACCCAACCCAATCTGGTTTCATCAACAGCAGGTCCTGCCTACTTAACCTGGTGGACATCTTTGAGAAGGCCATCAAAGCAATGGATGAGAGCAAAATGATTCACACTCCCTACCTTGACCTGGACAAGGCATTTGACACAATCCCACAGTCAGGCATTGTTGACAAACTTAAGAAGTTAGGTACACACTGTTATGTCAACTGGTAGATAGCCAGCTGGCTCACAGATAGGACCCAGGAAGTTAGAATTAGGAGTGCAGCTCTACAAAGGGGCCAGTCACAAGCGTAATCCCCTCAGAGATCAGTCCTGGGACCACTCCTTTTTGGCATTTGTTTCTCTGCAGTCAAGGCCAATGTCAGTGGTCTTTGGATGACTAAATTTGCAGATGATTACAAATTAGGAGCTGTCATTGATTTGTCCACCGACAGAAATGTTCTCCAGGAAAGTCTGGCACAGGCAAACAACTGGTGCTATAGGCATGGACTAAAACTAAATGCCAAGAAATGCGTAATAGTATCCTTCAGTATGTCATCCATCATATTGACGAAACACCCCTAAGAGCTGACCCAGTAGTCAGGGATTTGGTAACACACATAGACAGTAATCTAGCCTTTGACGATCACATGTTTTCAGTAATGAGGAAATCTTTCTATGCTGCACAACTTATAATTAAAGGTATGGCATCTAGAACCAAGGAAGTCATTGTTCTACTGTATTTGGCTTTCATCAGATCTATCATTAAGTACAGTGCCTCCTTGGGACTGCTCCTAACTAGGCATATTCAACAACTGGAACGCCCACAGAAGTCTTTCACTAAAAGAATGCAAGGTGTATGTAATATGTCCTATGCAGACCACCTCAAGGCTCTATCCTTGTTTTCTGCCTCCTACAGGCTGTTGAGGGGGAGATCTTTGACTGGCAATTGTCAGACCTCACTATGATGGAGCTCCAACATATCCATAAAACAAACAGCACCAGAAGTACCTATTCCAAAGACTTAAACCATGCCTGTGATATCAATAGGGTCTGCTGGAAAGACAGGTATGTATCCCAGTGAATACCCCTTCTGTGGAACAGGTTCCCCATCCATGTGAGGTAGAGTTCCTCCCTCCCTAACCCAATTGAAGCATAACTTGGACAATTAGATGGGGAATAGGAAATTCGTCCCTGGTTTGGCACCTATGTCTCTAATTGACAGAGGCAACCTATAAATGGTTAATTTTCCAGTCCCCTGCTTGTAAATGTTTCACCCCCAAGCCTCTGCTTACACTTATCAAGGGTACCAGAAATTGTCAGAGATTTTAGATGCATGGCTAGACATAATACAGCCCTTGTGGTCATTAGCCTAGTAACCACCTATGAACCTATTTGTTAATTAGGGTAGGACACTGATGCTCGGGGATAGTTTTCAGACTCAGCCCCAGAGTACTGTCTGTTTAAATGACTTGCTCAGAATCATACAGTATGCAAATGGAGGCTAAGAGACTAAACACTAATCCCTCATTAACAGGTTGTAGCCTTAATCGTTAGTCCTAACTGAAATACTAACTGCTGTAACAACTGAGTTCAACAAAATGTTCTTGTTTGTAGGTCTTTATTAAAGTTATTGTTTCACAGCTTCATCCAATCATTTCATGAATTCAAGGGCTTCCTTATATCTAGTATATGGATATGACTGCCTATATTCATCTGGCAAATGCTGTACATTTAACTTTAGTGAGCATTTTTTTAATGTTTACGCTATTGTTAATTATGTTTTTGTTTTTCTTTGCTGCATTAGTAGATTGTGAAATTCATAGTGCATGTCTTGTGCTTACTGTATACTCATTTTCACCCCTTTATTGCTACTATGGATGTATTATTTTACAACAAACACGTTTTATGTTATAAACTTGGAAAAAAGGATTTGGAGACAGAATACTAAGCCAGTTGTATCCTAACATCTGTCTTTTCAGTGAACACTACTGTAACACACTTCCACAATACTGCAAATCGCTTAAAATGCTATTCTCTACACCAGTGTATGTAAAGTATGCTTTCTGTCATCAAAGCACCCTTTTTCCTTACAAACACACTCTGACAGTTGAAGCAATACATCTTGAAATATGCATGTTCAGAAGCAGTTTATTGTTCCTAAACGTTTCGTGCAAACTTCAGTAAACACATACCAGCTGTAACTGAACAGTTAGTGAATTTTATTAAGGTAATGTCTCTCAGTTGACTCACAGATTTACTTATGCTACTAATTCCCTTCACTACTTCTTTGGACATAATGTACTCTCAGCCTGCAAAGTCATAACAGATCTTAGAATCACAGATGTTTAGGCAAGCCGAAAAAGAGTTTGAAAGTGAGTAGTTATTAGTTAGACAAAAAATTCAGAGGTGTCTTTTGAAGACATTCTATTTGATATTCCAGTTTATAAATGCACTGGGTTATTAACAAAGGGCATGCATTGTTCCCCTAACACAGAAAGCTCTTCAACCTCATACCATTATGAGACCATAAATTGTTGCCTATAATATTTGCTTCAGAATCAATCTGGGCATCTTCATTTGAAGCAAATATTAACTGTTATATTACAGGCTAAAATATATTCCAGCATAAAGACAATTTTCCCTGTTGTAGTTCACCTGTGTCCATCCTGTGACACAACTGGAGAAGAGATTATTACACTTGACACTGTCACAGCAATTCTGATAGCAATTATGTTGTGTTCACCATTACTTTCCCTCAATGTAAACAATCTATCAGTGAACTGTATACTCCATGTGTGTTGAAATTAGTGAGAAACGTCACGTTATATAGCTGCATAGGATAGACTATCTCAGAACATAACAGCCCTACAGATGTTGAAATTATCTCACTTTCTGATAACGTAGCTTTCATATAAATTAGTCTCTCTTATGTATGTATTGCTGTGATAAATAGGTTTCAGCTGTCTAGAACCAAATTACAATTACATATATCCTTTTAGTTGAATCTTTACATTTCTGAGATTGTGGAACATTGATGGTAAGTTGTCCTCTAACACCAAGGGTGTGGATGGTGTAGCATTTTAAATGAGGTTTGCTGAGTGGTTTGTCCTGTCCCTGAAAAACACTTTTGTTTTAAAGCTAACTTTTGCCTGTGTCACCATTATTTTATGTAAATATGTCTTATAATTTTTGTAACATTATTTACTATGTATCCTTTTATTTTTCATGATGCTTTCTGCTTAATGGAACAGAAGGTAGCTTTCGTCTGAAAATATGCTACCTTCATTGACCAGTTTTCATATGACTAATTTAAGAATTTGGAAATTCCGACACTTGAAATGTCAAGTACCAACAAGCAGAAAAAAAAGACCAAAAGCACAGGAGAATGGTGAATTTTGAAAATTCTCCTTTAACCTTCTTTTTGAATGCCCCCCTCCCCCAAACGTACATATTCCAACTCCAAAATCACTATACTTTGATCCTTGGAGAAAAGGGAATATTCCGAGAAATGGCATCTCGGACTTAGTATATGAAAGTCTGATCTTTCAGCTATTCAGTCTCCATATTTCAGGACTCACTCTAATGGCTACTGACATTTCAAATGGTTACCAGTGCAGCCAGTATGATGCATTTAGATATACTTTGCTTCAGATGTACTTTAATGTTAAAAATCTTTATTGTTGATTTTGCCTTTGGCCAGAAGACTTAAAACATGTAAGAACATTATAGGTTACATTCTATTGCTACCAAAAACACTGTGTGTGTATGTGTATGTGTGTGTGTCTGCATGTGTGTGTGTGTGTGTGTGTGTGTGTGTGTGTGTGTGTGTGTGTGTGTGTGTGTGTGTGCGTGTGTGCGCGTGTGTGTATGTGTGCATTCTGTAATGGAATGTTATCCTATAACTGGGTTAGTTTCTCTGATTTGCATCAGCTGCATGCCAGGACAAGTTCTGTCTCCCCCCACAGCCCTGAACTGAATAAGCAGATAATAAAAAAACAATTAATTTTATTATTTATATACAGTACTGACTTTAAGACTAGTAGGGTGGACTAGCAGATTTTTGTAATCACCAGAGAAAGCAATTGCTTTAGTAGTCCAAAGCTATCTTTCAAACATAGAGAATTATAAGTGGGTCGCTGATCATAACCAATTTTGTTTAAGACACAGATGCGAAGAAATTCACCTCAAGAGCAAAGAGATTGTCATTTGCTGGTCAGTACTGGCAGATTGACTGCCTAGCTTGAGACCTGACCTTAACAGGTTAAGCAGGGGGGTGCTTCGCAATTGCTAAGATTGGGTCTACACCACTCTAGCTCATAAATGATTCATCTTTTTCTGAATATTGGAGTGTAATCACCACACTCCATGTGGTACAATGATGTTAGAGATGAATAGCATTACAGACAAAAGTTAAAAATTGCCTTGAATGGTTACCTAAGAGAAGCTTCATGAATGTATCAGCTATATGAACGACAGTTAGGAAAGGGTCAGTCTGCAATGCTTCAGTATGCTTCCACTACACTTTGTATTTTTTTCCCTCACAACATTACTTTACACCAGCTTTCAAAGTAGACTTCAAATTTTTAGATAGTTAATATGGTATTAGTTTTGCTTTTCTAGTAGAACACAATTAGGATACCATCACTAACATTTTTATTTAGATAACTGTACACCTTTATTGGAAAAGCTCACCCAGACTCTGCCACAGCTTGCTGCAAGGGAAAGGTTAGTTTGCTTTTGCTTTCTTGCATTTTGTATTACTTTATTGCCTTCTTCTACTTTATATACTGTTTTTTTTTTCTTTACACTGTGTTTTACTTGTATTCTACTTTTAATTGCATATTAAAACTAGGAAAAAGACCACAGCTATGTCTTTTGTGAGTCACACAGAATTTTTTTCCCATACGTCCACCCTGGTGCTGTTGTTTTCTTAAACACAACTGCATTTCTAGTTGCCTGCCCCTTATGTTAATTTGACCACATATCTCCTTCCCTCTCCGCTTTCACCAGCTATTGTGAGTAAGCACAAATGTTTCATTTTTTGAAGTCTCTCCCCTTCAACTATTTAAATTTATTGGGCATCCCACTGTATTCCATACAACCAGAATACAAAAGTACACACCCCCTTTCAATCTGTCTTGCTCAATTAAAACTAGTGGCTCTCCACATAGACATCTAAAGTTAAGTTATCCTTTTTTCATATCTAACTGCTTACTGCACACTGCAGTGGTTAAGATATTAACCCATTTTTTTCATATTACCTTTAAACATCTATTGCAAGACCACTAGTTATTTTTGAGCCCACATTCTGCCTTTCAGTAGTCATCTTCGGATTAGTGCCTCTGTTTTCTCCTGGTGAGCGAAGGAGCACAACGGCATTATTTCCTGGAGACTGCTGATCACAGGAAACCCTAATAACTGCTTCACTTGGAATTTGTGCTTATATTCTACTCCTGGTGAGACAAATAGCAGAGTGCATTCATTCCTGGCTATTTCTGGTTGGGCAGTGAGTGTCTGTGCTAGACTTTCCTGATTGTTCTGGTTGCTATTCAAGGCATCAACCAAGAAAAGACTACAACAAGCCTACAGACCCTTGCAGTATCTAGGACAAGACTCTAGATCACTAAACAGACTGTGGCCTTTTTCTCATATTGGGATCGGTGCTAATATTTTGCTTCTGGTGAGAGAAGAAACAAATGAGCATTGTATCTCAGCAGAGTGAAGCTGTGGTGAGACCAGCACTAGTAGTAGCCAGGCAGTAGCCCTTCATGCGACTCCTCTCTTTTCATTATTCTTGACAAGCTAATTCTTTGTTTTCAGTAAGTACTGCTTTATTTGTTTCTAACTTCAGAATATCTGCCTAAATATTTCATCCTTAAACTTTCAGGGTCTATGTATTAGTTTATTTTCAAGTGTTTTGCAGTGCCCTGTATAGATATAAACACCTTGAGTGACATTTTTCCTGTAAAAGCATGATTGAAATTTTCACCAAAACCTCGCTGCACACAGGACAACTAGTTTGCAGTGACAAGCACTGTCCCCAGAGTTCCAAACTGGATACTCCTGATATTGATCTATATTCTCCCTCCAACTGTCTAATCAAGAAAAAAGTGTATGTTGCCATGGATATGAACTTTAACCAAGAAAAACAGAGTAACAGTGCCAAAATCAAATAATAACCAAACAAAGACACTGATAGAGGAGCCACAATTCCATATGTAGTTTTATTGTGTGGCTTGTGATCGTGATTGAACTTTTTAAACTGGAACTGTTGTGGCTCCTCTATCAGTGCCTTTGTTTGGTTATGGATATGAACTTTCCTACTATCTCCAATACCAGCTTGGTTGAAATGGGTATCCTAAGGCAATGTAGATATTGCCTCATGTTTACTGACAACCAGTTAATTCTCAAACCAGCTGATATGGTATGTGAAAAATGTATTTACACAATGTCACTGGGGGCAAACTCTCACAAAAAAGTACTCCTAATGTCAATAAGATTGTCAGTACTACACATGCTGCAGTCTTCACACACATTTCAAAGCAGACATATAGGCCCACATATGCTGAGACACTTAAATTTAACCTTTCTAAATCCCAAAGACCTCCTAGATGAAGTACACATAACAAATACCCTCAGCAGCCCCAAATGTACTCTGTCAAAACAACACCCACATGGACACAGGAGCCACATTTCACAGAGCCTCTACTTCTAAGCCCATAAGGCAAGTCATCAGACAATCTAACATTCTGGTTACTAGAGACTCCATCATGAGACACACTGATGATCCTCTCACCAGACTGAGTAAGGAGAAATTCATGGTCAGTTGCATAGCAGGGGCTATGATCCATCACATTATGCAAGCACTCAGGTCATTGGACCACAAGTACCAGTATGACTCAGTTGTAGTCCATGTGCATGTAAATGACCTGAGACATACCTCCCTATACTATCTGAAGAAAGAGACATCATGGAGGTCTCAGAACATGAATCTCAGGCTGGTGTGAGCCTAACATTGAGCAGCATTTTAACCATCTCCAAGAATGATGCCACAATATGAACATAAGATGACTGACTTTAATAATTGGCTTAGTTTCTGGTTTCATTCTAAGGGGGGGTACAATATTTGTTAGCATGGAAGGAGATGGTCAATAGATCATGCTGCTTTGCCAGAGATGGTGTATACCTCTCCCCTCTGGACATCCGAATATTAGCTAAAACATTGTCTTCCCCCATACTGCCTTTGTTAGGCAATCTCAAACTGAAAGCACTTCTGACATAGTAAATCAAAACCAACATCTAAAGGTATTTCTACTCAATGTTAGGAGTCTAAACAAAAAACTCCACTCCCTAGAAGTTCTCTTCACCCTAGAGAATGCTGACATCTGTATAGTCCTGAGACATGGTTTAAAGCCACGGAGAGCACACCGACAGTGCAAGGTTATAATGTCTTCCATACATTTAGACCAGCTACTACACAGACAAGGACTAAAGGTGGAGGAGTCTTTATTTACATCAAAAATAAATATACCTCAAGGTTGGTCAAACAGGACAGTGCACTTGAGCTGCTCCATGCTCAATTCGCCATAGGCAAAATCCAGTACTACTTCCTTGCAAGCTATAGGTACCCCTCTATGACCCAGGAAACCCATACCATGTATTTAAACATATTAGAAACACTCACCATCCACCCCAATGTCCTATTCATGGCCAACTTTAATTACCCCACAATTAACTGGGAATACTACATGACACCAAACGTACAGGCACAGAGATTCCTGGATTTTGTAAACACAAAGTCCATGGACCAGATTGTCAATACACCAACCAGGGATGCAACCATACCAGTTCTGGTCCTCACTAATATGGGAGAGTGCTGTGCACCCCCTCTTGTAATTTCTTCCCTGGTAATGTCAGACCATAAAATGGTCTCCTTTGAAGTAAAAATAAAACCTGGACCCCCAGCTAAACTTGGAATATTCCGGAACTACTATAAGGCTAACATCCTGCTATTAAGTGATAACCTGGAAAAATTTCAAGCCACCCATAAACCCTGAGAACACTGCTGCCTATGCAGAACTGTTCACAGAAACCCTATACAAGCATATTAATAGCTGCATAGAGGCAGCTGTACCTACCAGAAAGAAGTACAGAACTAATTAAAAAAACAAGACACCCGCGGCGGGGGAACCAAAATTTCCAACTGAAGACAGCAAAAATACAGAGCTATGCAGATTTATTCTCAAATACAGGAAAATATTTAAATTTATATAATAATTCTCCATCAAATACATTATTAGTAATGTAGTCTTCATTTATTCCAACTTTGGTGGAACAATTCAATAATTTTCCTGTGAAATTTATCAGAAGACTACTTCACTAAAAAATAAAGAGCTCAAAGCATGCACATGATGATTCATCCTTGAGGAAAGATCTACAGTTAGTAACATTCACTCTCCAAGAATTGTCTGTTAAAATTGATGGTTTTCAAGAAAACCTGGAAACTCTAAGGGAGAATTGATTTAAATAAACTGGTGTCTTTAAGGAAATACTTCAGCAACATCAAATCAAAATATCTACCATAGAAACCTGATTAAATGTTATAGATGGAAGATGGAAGGAAGAGGAATCACAGACTGAATTTCTATTCAAACAGAATACTTGGTTCCTCAACAAACTAGATGATCTGGAGAACTGTGAAAGAAGATGTAATATCAGAATTTTTGGACTACCGGAGAAAACTGAAGATAAGGACATAATTACTTTTCTAAACTCTTGGATTCCTGAGTTCTTGGGCTTACAGAAAGGCTGTTCCTATGGCATTCCCGTGCGTCAAATGCTAAACAACACCAGAAATATAGATAAACAGGCGGTAACAACCGTCAGCTATGTTGAAATTAGGCAGCAATAAGACACCGGCTCGGACTGTATAAAATCTTTAATAAATAAACACTTCCAAAAACTTAGATGTAACCACGTTAAGTGCTTTCATCTGCTAACATGCAGATTTCTTCAGAACAAATAACCTTGTATCAGTACGCTCTTTTAAAAACTTTTTGGCGCCAAATATGCGCTTCACAAATTTAAAGTGCAAGTGCTTATATTTCACATTTATCATTTAAATAAATGAACAATAAAAATGTATTTAAACAATAATATATCTAAAATACTTAATCTACTTCTAAACCATCAATCTGCAACTTAAATATATATGCAAAAATAATTTGCTATTTGATGCATATTATTATATAAAATATATGTTGTTCCTACAATAAAACTTAACTATGACATCAAATATAACTTCACATATGAATACTACCCTATCAACACCTACAAAATACAACGTGATTCACATATTCATACTTTCATACTAATGGTACTATGTTTTCTATGATTGTATGTATAAACTTTTTTATATATATCTAAATCTATAAAAATACCATGTAAAGATAAGGGATGAAAAAGAATAAAACCTCATGCACTTTGTCATATCATGTATAGTTGTTACAGAACAAGGAACCATTTTTTACCTACCCTTACTGTAATTCCAGAAAAGGTTTTATAGATATGTACTCATTTAAACCTGGTTCCCTGGTTGCATCTGTCCTTATTTGCCAGACAGTCTCCCTTTTACTTAATACTGCCTTTAAATTTCCTCCCCTAGTAGAATTGTACACCTGATCTATAATTCCAAATCTAAAACTATGTCTCTCATTATATTTTTTTATATGTCTATAAAGTGCATTTTTTGTATCTTTAGTTTTTATTTTATATAAGTGATCATAAATACGCCTACGGAGCTGCCTCTCCGTCTTCCCTATATAGAACGTGGAACATATTACACATTTTGCCAAATATATAATGTTTTTCATGTTACAATTTCCCCTTTTAAACTTAATGTATGTCTTATTGATGTCATCCAATTTGCATCCATCACTTTCATTGATCACAGGGCACTGCTTACATGACCCACATTTCCTAGTTGCCCCATTTTTGTTAATATTCATTTTATCTCCCGAACCATACTGCAAATATTTTCTATTTTAATTAATATCAATTAACATAGGGGAATTTTATTCAATCTATCAAATTATAACCATATTATTAAATTCATTGTAATTTTAAACACATTCATATTATTTTTTTACATCATACATTAATTTACATACATCTTTATATTTGATTCATTTCCCTACATAGTACCTTATAAACATAATCATCTCTACCATATATATTTTCCCTTAATGTCTAATATATAAACTTGATTCCATCTCCATATGCATTGTCCTTTGAATTATTTTTTATCCTATGTTTTTATATTTGAAATGTTTATCATGGTTTCAAGAATGTATGGAGATATTTCCTTTAATATTTTTGAATATATTTTTTACCATCCTTTGTATGTCCTATAAATGTATTATATTGTATTTATCTTTAATTTATTGGTGTTGTATGTAAACTTTAAGAATTATTCAGTCTGATTAATAATATAATTAATAACTTTTAATTATAATATTCAATAAATAAATAAACATAACATATCTCCAAGAAATCATAAATAATAGGATATATTTTTGTAATACTCACTCTGAAATAAATATGTATTTTTCCCATTCCAACATAACCTAGTTTTGTATATAAGATGGGTATGAATATTAGAAAATATTTGCAGTATGGTTCGGGAGATAAAATGAATATTAACAAAATGGGGCAACTAGGGAAATGTGGGGTCAGTAGAAAGTCATGGATGAAAGAATGAAATGGACAAAAATGTAATGAAAAAGACATAATACAAAAATTAAATACAAAAATTGTAACAAAAAATAAATTAAAACATTATATATTTGGGCATATGAGTGCTCTATATATAGGGATCTTATAGGGAGCTAAGAGTAAGCAGCTCTATATATTATTTATAAAAAAATAAAATAAAAAAACAAAATAGACATATTTTATAGTATATATAAAATATAATATGTATGAGAATTTAGATAAATTTAGAAGGTGTAGGTGTCTACTAGGTAAATATAATACTAGGAACAAAATTAAGTGCAAGTAACTGTCTGGCAATCTAGGAGAATGACAGATGCAAAACCAAAACCAGGTAAGTAATGAGTATATATAAAAAAAACCTTTTTGGAAGGTAGGTAAAAATAGGTAAAATTGTCCTTGTTATTAAACACTATATACAAAATAAAAAAAAGTTATAGGTTTTTTCATTTTTTCATATTATATCATATTATAAAATTTTATAGATATATTTATATATAAACATATAATCATAGAATACAGTAAACAGTAGTATGAAAGTTAGAATAATATGTGAATCACATTTATTTGTGTAGGTAGGGTAGTAGTAGTAGTTATATATTATATATATTTGATTTGATAGTTAAGTTTTATTGTAGACAATATATATTTTATATATATATATGCATCAAAAAAAAAATTATTTTTGCATATATTTTATATGCAGATTGATGGATTTTAGAAGTAGATATTTTATTATTATATTATTATTATTGTTTAACATTATTTATTTCATTTATTTAAAAATGTGAAATGATATATAATTTGCACTTTTAAATTTGTGAAGACATGCATATTTACCAAAGTTTTTTAAAAGAGCATACTGATACAAGGTTATTTGTTCTGAAGAAGTCCTCATTTTAGCAGATGAAAGCACTTAACGTGGTTATATCTAAGTTTTTGGAAGTGTTTTTGGAAGTGTTTATTTATTAAAGATTTTATACAGTCCGAGCCGGTGTCTTATCGCTGCCTAATTTCAACATAGCTGACAGTTGTTACCGCCTGTTTATCTGTATTTCTGTTCCTATGGCATTGAAAGTCTCATAGAGCTATAGGTAAGCCAGCAGCTTTGACACCTACATCCTCACTGAGATCTATAGTAAAAAGATTCCAGTCTTACGTAGACAAAGAACTTGTCCTTAAAACTGCCAGGAGAAAGCCTCTTCTGAAGTTCAAACAATATCTAATCAGATTTGATAATGATTATTCATCTAAAGTCATGGACATGAGTTAAAAATGCTGGCCCTTTTATAAATTTCTTAAACAGAACAACATCAAAGTGCACATCATTTTTTCAGCTAGAGTAAACATCCACTTGTCAAATGAAACAAAAACTTTTAATAATCTAGAGGAGGCATCTTCCTTTATTAAAAACAACAACAGAATTTTTATCACAGATGATATGGAGTGGTCCTCCTCATCTCTGAAAAGATCCTCGGAAAAGAATTCCTGGACTTACCTAAAAAAGAAGAAATAAAAGACTGATCCTACAAGTGTGAATACTACCAAATCTCTCAAAGTATCAACTTCCAAATGACTTTTATTTAATTAATTCTTTAAAGATTTACTTACAACAAATATTCAACTGTTATGTCACTTATTAAGCATTAACTAATCTTAGAGATTTTCTGCTTATCATATGCTTTTTAGTAGAAAACTCAAGGACTTGTTCTTTGCAGTTTAATGACTGTCAAATGTTCAACATGGAGTCACGTTTAACAGGTAAATACTTTGGTTCTTGTTGTTTCATTTATTAAGTTGGCAAAGGGTAGTAGTTGTTATATATTTATGCAGTTGTTTATGTCAGGATTCGTGTCTGGGGCCATCCTCTTTCCTGGTGGATGATATATAGAAGGTCTCTTAACAATTATTTTGTGGTTTGCCTTTTGAAATATCAGATGTTGTAGTGTGTGTTATATAGAGGTTGTTTTTTAATTTTTTTTTTTTTTTTTTTAGCAAAAGGTAGCTCACTCCCAAATTGAGTATCAGTAGCATATTAGAATATAGAAGTGAAGCATTTTACTAACCTCTAGGTCCCTTGCCAGTTAACACAGTGATTGTCATCCATTAAGTTGCAATTATGGAGTTATTGCCTTTCCTTCTTTTGCGGTTGTTAGGGAAGTTGTTGGACCTGATAATGTGATGCTGTCTTACTCTAAATGGTCCACAATTGTTTTCTTTCCCCCTGTGAGTCGAAAAATATAGAAAAGAGAGCAAACAAAAGAAAGTTTATTCAGGGATTGAATCAGTGCAATAATGAGGTCTATATAAAGTTTATATTGAGTGACTGTAATTTTTGGATTAAAGACATGTTTAAAAATAAATTTGTTTTGAATTTAAGAGAGTTATACCAAAATGAGTGTTGCATATCTCATGTAACCATATGCACACCCATACAAATATATTTAAGCTTTATATCATATTGTACTGTAACTTGTAACAACTGTATCCTATATACATAAAGACTGGTCAGGCTTGTGGGTTTGCCAGTATTCAGATGCACTTTAATTCCAGTCTGAGCATTATTCTGATTATCTAAATCATGAATGAGTGGTCTAAAGCATATCACACCAGATAATGACCATATTGCCAGATTTTGTTCTGGATGCGAAACTGGTCAATTGTTGCATTTAGGTTCATAGGTGTTTTCAAGGCTAACAACTACAAGGGCTTTTTAAGCCTAGCTATGCATCCCATTTCTCTAACAAGTTCTGATATCCTTGATAAGTGTTAGCAGGGGTTTGGGAGATGAAACATTTACAAGCTAGGGCCTGGGAGATGAACCATTTACAAATTGCTTGTGTCCATTACAGACATAGCTGCCAAACCAGGGATGAATTTCCTGTTCCTCATCCAATTGTCCAGGTTGCACTTGAATTGGGTTAGGGTGGAACTCTGCTTCACATGGATGGGGAGCCTGTTCCCAAGATCAGGTAATCTCTGAGATACATACCTGTCTCTCCAGCAGGTCCTTTTTAGATCACAGGCAAGGTTTAAGTCTTTAGAATGGGTAATACTGGTGTTGATGTTTTGCAGATATGCAGGAGGTCCATCAGAGTGGAATCTGAGAATGCCCTATCTGTCAGGCATAGATCTCCCCTCGAAAGCCTGTAGGAGACAGAATACAGGGAAAAAGCCTTATAAGAGCACTAGTATATGAAATTTTAATATAGTCACTTCATCTGATTCATTTTTACATCCTTTGTATTTAGAAAGAGATCAGAATCTTAAGCCATATAATATAGTATATTAAGCTCACCTGGATTTACATAAACACATTTTTACTCAGGGGATAGATTTTGAAGCTTCATTATCTTATTTGTATATGAAAATAGAAACAGTATTTCCTATTCATATCGGGATAGTTAGTAGTTATTTCATAACTGATGTTGCTGATACTGTTGTTATCACATATAATTTATGCATCATAATTTTCATCTGCAAATCTAAATGTGATATGAAAGAAAAAATAAGAAGGAAGAAATTGGACCTCATATATTATGACAGAGCCTACTAAAGATTAATGTTGCATTTTCTACTGGCACAAATGACATTTATACTCATGGGAAATATTGGAGGTTGTACGTTCTATTTCATTATTAATATATATGTTCCACAATAAGATGAATTTATGAATATTAAATATATGTTGCAGCAAATCACTATGTTTGTGTAGCAGGTTATAGTAAAGAAAGGGAAGTTGTTTTATTTACTCTATATTATCAAACAGAAATCTAAAATGATATTTCATATTATTATAAATTATCTCAAAAATATATTACAGAAACCCTAAAACTTACCTACGTAAAAATGTGACAGGATGTGATATAATACTAGGAAAAGTGGTATAGATCTGAATTTGGTTTTATCATTGTTTCCTTAATTTCATTTTAAAACATACAAATTACTCATTTACAGTACCAATCCTATATCCTCATCAGTTTATTTAACTTTTGACATCTTCTTATTGCATTAGTATATAAAGTGTTTTTGATAATTCTCTGTTATGCATTGAGAGGAAGGACAGTTGAAATGTTATACCTGTGTGAAGTCAATGCACATTTCTCTTTTTATATGTTAAACTTTTTCAGATATGATAATTATTCTGACAAATGTATCTATAATGTTAAGAAATAGATGAATACTCAAGGACTAATATTAATGTTTCACTTATGGAATTCTATTTAGTGGTTGCTTAAAGTTTCTTTTTTTTTTCACTTACAGAGTCATGGTTCCTTTACATAGTTTAAGTCACATTAGCTTATAAATTGACTAACTGCTTTCCCAAAAATTATACTAGCAATATAGCTTGTTAGTATTTTCATTTAAATTATATAGTTTTTTTTATTTATTTCAAACTCTGTAGAGCTCTGTTTGGCATAATCTGTTAATTATGAAGGGTTGACTTATAGATTCCAGTATTTCTATTAGACTAGGAATTATGATAATTCCTTGTAGGTGTTGAACATTTATACCAACAATGTTCAATTATTTCCAATATTTTTTTGTGTTTTACATTTTCTTTAGGCCTGAATAAATAATTTTGAATATTTTAATAAAAAATACTTCCATGTTATTTACAGCAACTAAAAAGTCAAATAGTTACATATTATTTTTGGAGTGGAAAGAATGGAATACAACAACTAGAATTAATGTCAAGCTTATTTGCCTTGACAAATGGACTTAACACTATTATCCTTAAATACTAATGGCTGAAATAATCCAGGGAAAAGATCCAACTTGTTGAGATATTTTATTAAAACTAAAGCACACATATTTTTTTTTACAAGAAACACATTTTAAAACAGCTGAAAAAGACATTGGAATATTGGTAAATATTTAATATAAAACCAGAAGTAGCGGGTTATGATTCTATGGAAGGAAAATATTATTAAACCTCAAATAATTTATAAATATGAAGATCAAGATGGGCTTCTTACACTTGCTATCTTAAAGTCTAATAATAGGATTTGGACTCTAGTTATTGTTTACTAGTTTCCAGGTATGGGAACAAATATTGCTAAAAAGTGTCTAGCCTTCATTAGAAATACTTATAAAGGTAATCTAATATTGGGAGGAAACTTCAACTGTACCCTGGACAGCTCAGAAACTGCAAATAAAAGAATACTAAGGCTTACTCCAATACCAAATATTTAAAAAAAAATAGTTTGACTCCCTTAATTTAATTGATACATTTAAAGTGAAAGTCTCTAAATCTTTATTTTTTTTCTCACCAAGATCATAAATTTGGTACTCAAACAAGAATAGCTAAAATTTTAATACCTCATGATCTTTACTCTAAAATTTCTCATATCTCCATACTCCCCTGTCTTACGTCTGACCATGATTCTCGTATTTTTAAGTTTCAAATGGATTTCAAAAGACTCTCCTTTACTACTAGAATCCCAGCGTATATAACCAAAATCAAAGAGTTCAAACTATGGTTAATTTCCAAATTGCATTGTTTCCTTAAAATAAACTTTATATCAGATGTAAACATTGTTATGATTTGGGATGTATTAAAAGTTTACATGTAAATGCTTATTTGGTTTAAAAATCAGCTTGTATTAGTTAAATATAATCTCTCTAAAAAAACTGACAATAAGAAGAAAATTGAAGAACTAAATAAGAAATAACTTGATATGCTATCTCATAAATCAAATATGGCATTACAGAGATTAAAATGAATTCTTATTCTTTATCACCAAAACATATGCATAACCTACCAGTAAGAGCCAAGATGCATTCCAGATCTAACAATATTGTTAAGTTACTACATGAAGATATCCTGATATCCTATCTCATAAATCAAATATGGCATTAGAGAGATTAAAAATGGATATTTATTATTTATCACCAAAACATATGCATAACATGGCACTAAGAGCTAAGATGCATTCTCAATCTAACAACATTGCTAAGTTACTACATGAAGGTAAAAATATAGAAAGTTTCAGAGACTGGAAATATCCTTGATGCTTTTTAACACTATTACATAGATCAAAATAAATTGATTAATATGAATGCCTACCTCTCAATATTAAGAAAATATCAGAGGAATTAAAAACAAATATTTAGTCGCAGATTTCATATAAAGAAGTTATTGAGAAAATGAAAAGTTTTAAACCGAACAAAGATCCAGGAATGGATGGTTTAATTATAGAAATTTAAAAACATTTTCCTTCCTCCATCACATCTTTTTTTTCATAAAACTTTGGTAGAATTTCATACACAAGGAAAGATTCCTCCTTCCTGGAGATATCCAGTAATTACTCCCATTCTAAAGGGGAACAAACATCCTGAACTATGTACTTCTGATAGACCTATTTCTCCTAAATAATGATTATAAAATTTTTATGCCCATATTTGCTGACAGAATAAAATTACCATTGACCTACATAGTAAAAGATAGACATGTTTTATGCATAACAGACATATACACAATAATATTAGAAGAATATTAACTCTTAGTGAATATCTGAACATGGATAACAAAGAAACCTTATTAATTGGTTTAGATATAGAAAAGGCTTTTGACTCTTTAAACTGGGATTATTCATTTAAAGTTCTAAATCTGTTTGATTTTCCCCTCTTCTTTTATTTCCCTTCTAAGAAATATTTATAATAATATTCTAGCTTATGTTAAATTAGGTCCTTTCCTTTCAGAGTATATTATCTTATCAAGAGGGACCTTGTTTGCATTGGTATAGAAATTCTTGCCATTCTAATTCAAAATAATCCAAAAATTAATGGTATTGATATATATAACCAATACTCCTCTGAAATGATGCTGTTTGCAGATAATATAATATTAACACTCCCTAATTCAGAAGAAATTTTATTAGAATTAGAATCTTCCATAAAAAAAATTCAATCAATGTCTGGTCTTCAGTTTAATGAACAGAAATAAAAAAAAAATATTTCTAAACATAAAGAAAAATACAAATTTGTAAAAAATATTATAGGAAACAAAATCTCTAGACGATCTAGGTATAGTTTTATGTAGCAGAATAAAGGAAACAATTACAACTAATTATGATAATATAAATATATTAAAATTTTCTGTAGACAGATGGAATAATTTTCCCCTTTGAAGACTTGTTTCATCTAAAAAATTATTCTTCTATGCAAAATTTTATATATAGTCCATGTTCTTTCAAATTTTCCTGATAAACAATTTATAAATTATATAAATGGGCTATTACTGAAATTTTTATGGTACCCCAAAAAGAATAGAATAGCATATATGCATCATATTAGACCATGGGGCATGGGAGGGATAAACTTTCCAGATATTGAAACATATATTAAAGCTAAAACTTTTAAAATTCTTTTGAATTGAGTGGATCCCAATTATTCATCCAAATGGAACTTTTTACATTTAACAATTTTACAAAATGCACCTAATATTTTAACAAACCTTCCTTTAGAAGAACGCAGCAATAAATGGTGGTATTATCTTTGTTATTGCTTACAATATAATATTTCTCAACCAATAAAATTTAAACCTATAAACATTATCCTTAACAATTTTAGGAAATATTTTTGCTAATGTTGATATTAAAATTTGGGCGGCTGCTGTGGTGCAGCGGTTAGCATTGCCACCACACAGCAAGAGGTTCTTTGGTTCGATCCTCAGGTGGGGTGCCTTCTGTGTGGAGTCTGCATGTCCTCCCTTTGGTTGCGTGGGCTTCCTCCGGGTGCTCTGGTTTCCTCCCACATCTCAAAGACATGCTGTAGGTGGATTGGATACTCTAAATTGGCCCTAGGCATGAGTGTGTGCATGTGTGTGTGCCTTCCATGGAAGGTTGGGAGCCGGACTGGCAACTCAACACTGTAAAACTCCACTGCCAATCATGAGCGGACAGGTGATCTGCTGTGTTGACCCCTAACCGGGAAAAGCCAGAAGAAGTTGATATTAAAATCTGTTTTGAAATTCTAATACCATTTATCATTACAAACAAATATTTTGATAAAACAAATAAAAATACATTTATCTCATGGGAAAAGAAGAATTTTATTTGTTGGCAACAATGTATTAAAGTAAACAAAGTCATTGATCTTCATCATCTTATGAATTATTTTAATTTGCCTTCATGTGACTGGTTATTATTGCAAAGTATATTAGCTTATTCCCAGGATTTTTGCAAAATACTTAGTAATTCTTCCTTCAAAGATAGACCTAAACTAATATTTTTTTTATATGAAGTTATATATAATAAATCTGATTTAGATAACATTGTTTCCAAATTATATAAAATGCTAATAAACTATAAGACACAACCACGGCAAAATGTTGGAATTGTATTACTAAGGGTTAGCTTCCTAGTTTATCTCAAGAAAGCAAATCTAAGTCTTCTTATCCTTTTTAAAATAAATTGTGATGAAAGAAATCAAAGTCAAATAATACAGAATTAATCCTAAATCTTTAATCAATAATCCCTGGAAAAAAAGTCATAACTCTTATTGACACTTTACAAATGGATTATACTTCTCCTCAATGAACTAACTGGAAGTTATCTTTATATTATTATACATTTATCGAGAAATTATAATTTTGCGAGTTATTTTTTTATTTTCTTTCTGGCCATTGTACATATATTAATTATTAACTTTTAAGTATGTAAGAATAATTAGCTTGTTATTTAAAAAAAAATTTAGTCCAACAAAAAAAAACAAACAAACAAAAAAAAGCCACCTGGTGGAATCACACAATCAATAGGCTGTATAACAGTAAGAAGAAAATTATGGCAAAAATTAGGAGGTGCAGCACCTAGCAGCATAAAAGCACTCTCATCAAACTAAACAAACAATTCAGATGACAAATAAAGTCTACCAAAGCTAAAGTTGACCTCTCAGGCCAAGAACAACCACAAGGCATTCTTTAGCTATGTCTGCAACCTCAAAGACAATACACAATTATGTAGATAGTATTAGGATTGACTACCCTGTCTCTGGAATGGGCTCCCCATCCATATTAATTAGAGTTCCTCCTTAACTCAATTCAAGTGTAACTTGAAGAATTGGATGGGGAACAGGAAATTCATCCCTGGTTTGGCACCTATGTCTCTAATGGACAGAGGCAACCTGCAAATGGTTCATTTCCCAGGCCCCTGCTTGTAAATGTTTCATCTCCCAAGCCCCTGCTTACACTTATCAAGGATAGCAGAACTTGTTAGAGATTTAGGATGCTTGGATGGGCTTAAAAAGACCCTTGTGGTTGTTAACCTAGTCAACACCTATGAAAGTATGAGGTGTACAGGTTATTTAATTTCAGACTTCCTGGCCATACAGCTTAATTGAATGTACAACCAATAGTTTCCTTCTGCAAGATTTCCGGATACATAATGAAATGTGGATATGCCCATTTGGTAGAAAACAGGGTCTAAAACAATTCACATATTAAAGTGAATGACTGAGTCAGTACTGTATTTATAGATTGAGTAGTGAATCACCCTAGCTTTGTAGCCAGTTAAAGAGATAGAAATTAGAGAGACAATATATGTTTGCTACAATTCATCAAACTGACACTTTAAACGAGGGGTGAATTTACCAACAGTATATATTGTTTTGAAATGCGATGGGAATACTTCAGGCATATTTCCCCTATGAGACATTTCAGCATGATTATCTCTTGCTTCATTAGTGCTCACTCATGCAACTTCAAAAGCTGCCCATTACATACAAAGTAACAGGACAGCTCACAGCAATTTTTTACTCCTGGGGAGATGTTTGCCCCCCAACACTTAGCAAAGTCCAGAAATACATACTTATCAAACTTCATGGTCTCACAACAGTGGAGAAGGGAGAAAAGTCCTCTAAGCAGAGTGCTGTAGTCTTAGGCAATCATGTATTTTGTGCTATAAGGAGCAAGTGATTTCAAGGACGTATTGGTTTGCCAGTAACATAAGATTCCCTTTTAATGTCTCTTTTTAGAATAAAACTTCTAAAAGTTATTCAAGTAAATACACACGTAGTAGAAAACTAAATCTGTATTTTAATCCACAGAAATATTTTAGTTTGAGAACAATTGAAAATTAACAAAGAATCTTCCTGAAAACTGTATTGATTATTGTTTTGATTTGCATTTTTTTTGTTTGCACCCAAATTTATATTGTATTGTTGGACCTACTCAGACAAATTGCTTTCTTTCTATTAGAAAATCTAGATTTCAACAGCAGCATAACCAAGACTGCATTATGGATTCCAAGTCTTTACATTATGTACATTTTTTCTATTTATAGTTCTGTCTGTGTAAAGATCTAGTACTCAATTTAAGCTTAAGAGTTTGTAATTTAACCAACTTCTGTTCATTTTAGACGAAGTACTTAATGTTTTTAATTACAAATAGTTTGCATTATGTCAGGGACTGTTTTTAGTCAAATGATAATCTATAATTCAGGGGATTAGCTCTGTTTGGGGGAGCATCATCGGTGGCTATCAGGTCATTCAACCCTGATATCTGGTCAGTGACATTGTGAGGTGAAGCTGTACCACTAATACAAGTTAGAGCTTTCACAAGTGCCGGTGCCATGACCATGTGGCATAATATGATGTAACTGAAGCAAAGACATGCATCTGTGAAGCAAACACCAGGGTAAACTGTATTCTATCAAAGGGCAAGTAGAAGCAGCAAGAAATGGAAACAGGGACAAGACAGTGATCATACTAGAAAAACCTAAACCAAATAAGCAATATAATAAAGATGCAGTCATCTCTAGTACAAAAGAAGACGCATCAGCAGGAAAAATAGTAAAACTGTTATCCTTTCATGCAGAAGCTGTTGGGACCCAGCTCAGAATGAGCATGTAGAGCTTGAGATGACAGCTCTACAAGAAAATGTTCAGGGTGGTGTGACTTCGCAGATGAGCATCAAATGCAGGGAGAGTTTGCACTAGATTAACTATACAGTGGTAAACTAAAACATAATATTAGTCTAGTTCTGTAAACAGCAGGGAAAGGGTATACATGAGAGGAATGTATGCATCTTAACTGTATCAGCAGGTATGAACCACTGTTTGTTTCAAAAAAATAGATATGGAAAAGCCATTTCTCAGAGCTGTATGATGAATTATGGATGGTACAAGAGAATGTAAAGACATGTTTATGATGCACAGAGATAGTAGTAGATAAATAAACTTCCAAAGGATGTGGAAGGTCACATATGTGTTTGGATTCACTAAAAACAGAATTGTAACAAAAGCATAATATAGTCATGCTCCAGAAAAACAAAAATATTTCTGACCAATCACATTGTAGTCTTACATAGTGTGAACACTAGTTTAGCGTTCTCATTCCCAAGCCTATCTGTTCAATCCCATTCCACAAACATTTTCTTGTAAATCAAAGAATAATAACTACAGTTTCCCCACTTACTTTATGAAACAAGCAATATAAAAATATATACTGGCCACACTGCAGCTAACCAAACAGACATTCATCTGCAGGCAGATGAGGGGAGAGTATTCCTCACCCATTAAAGAGGGTCATTTACTAGGCCAGCCAATATGGTATGACTGTATCTGTTATATCTAACATCATGTATCCAGCATTAGTCTTGAAGGGGTTTGATTCTAATCTCAAACAGTTATCACCAGGGTGAAAGGACCAAGGGATCACTCAGCCACAGAGCTCATACAGTGGAGTCCTGGAATACTCACCGCTTAAATATAGCCTGACTTCATAAGTCATAGGAGTAAGTTTTCTGCATCATAGGCTGGTGCTTATTCTGTATTTTATTCCTTTCTTCTTCTTCGAATTACATCTGTGACATTTTTCATGTATGAATCCTACTTACACTGGCACAAATATCTGCAATGGAAACATTTCTGAAGCAAACACTGGAGTCAATCACACCTGTGATGGGCAGATTTTTGATTGTGGCATTATGATTGCAAAAAAATGTTATTGTAAATGTATTTGAAAGTGTTAGATTGGCAGTAACAAGTCCTTATCACCCATGAGTGAAGGAGAAGAGCACCCAGCCCATTGTCATAAATCCTAAACTGCTGTTTCACATTTAGGGTATAAAGGGCCCTCTCTCCATAGGCTGTAACTAAGACAAAAAATAAACAATGAGATTAGTAGACTTGTTAGATGACAAGTTAAAATCAACTTTGGCAGGAAACATGGGTATACCCAGAAGGACATCATGCTATTGTGAAAGACCATTAAAGACTCCTTTTCATAAATGTCTGAGGGGCTCTAAAATACTATTGACACTAGTGATAGCCACCTGGAGCAGAGTTTTCCATGAAATGAACTACAGAACCATTGTTTGCTGGCTGAACATTCGGGTCTCTGTTGAAGGAAGGGATTCTTCAAAGGTGGCTGGACATGCAGCACTCTTTAAAGAGCTGTTCTACCATCTGGTGCTGGACAATAACCTTATCCTCTACAGAAATTGTTAACACATGCAGCACAATCATGGAATAACTGAAGTGTAGATCATTCTAGTCTAGTCTAGTTTACATAGTAACCTCCTATTCTAGTAGTCTGTGGTAAGTCAAGATTACCTGCAAATTGATTGACTGGGGTTGTATTAGGTAATGCTGCACCCAATCTGAGAAATTGTTACACTTGGAGGCATACACTTGCTGACTAAAAGGTTTTCTAGCAGCTTCAGTAATCTCTGTGGAAGTATCAGGAAACAGGTCCTGAATTACACCCATTTATTGCACTCACCATGTGGAAAATTATTTGCTTTGACTGGAAGAATTCCTGGCATTGTTTGGGACTTTAGACACCAAAGTATGCTCTTCTAAACTGATAAAGTACAGTAAAAAGAGTTTTGGTCTTTCTTCTTTGAATTTTCCATTCAGATGTAGAATGAACAAGAATTAAGAGAATGCATGTAGCAACCTGCCATACAAAGAAAGAATATCTCCACTCTGACCACATTCTTACCTTGCCTAGCTGAGCAGAAAAGACGAGGACTACATTATAAATAGGTTAATATCTGGAGTACCCCTTTTTCCAGAAGACCATGACCCCTAACAGCGTCCTACTCTGAAGCCCCCTTCCCCCTAAAAATGTACTAGCGACCTGCTGATACTTCTACATTTGACTGTCCTTTGGAACTAAGAAACTATCAAACCTGGGTTTTTTGTATTGCCAACAGGAATACTTACTGCTTCATAGGCTGTGGCTTATTCTGTATTTTATTCCTTTTCTTCTTCAAATTACATCTGTGTCAATTTTTCATGCAGGAATCTTACTTACACTTCAGTAATATATATCCAGTTTACTTAGAGAAACCCATCTTCAGCATCTATATATTTTACTTTTTCTTTCCAGTATGTTAAATGCTTTCTCCATTTGACATATTCTATCAGATAGCCACAGAAATCAGAATTAGGATGTACATAACCATGGACATGCAAACTCACATTTACAAACAGTCAATAATTAAAGAAAACAGCTTGTCAGGATTTTCAGCTTGACACTTAGGTACAAGAAATGATCTGTGAAAGTATAAGTCAGCCAAGCCTGAGGTCAAGCAGTACAGTGAAGTGCTCTGAATGATGGAGAGAATGTTGTGCACATCATGTGTTTAATAAGAGTTTGACAAAGTCTAGACTGAAAATGCTTCATTTTCTTATGGTATACAAGTATAAACTTGTGTGTGTGTGTGTGTGTGTGTGTGTGTGTGTGTGTGTGTGTGTGTGTGTGTGTGTGTGTGTGTGTGTATGCACATCTGAAAGCATATCATTTTTACAGAGCCATAACCTTGATAATGGCTAAGAACTGCTTTATAACTTAGTTTCCCAATATCCTTGCTTAATGTATACATTATAAATCCTGAGAAACCAATATTATTCTTTTTCCAGCCTCATGCTGACACTGTTAAATTATTATTATTATTATTATGACTCCATAGCATTATCATGAAGGTATTTTTAATACATATGGATTGTTATTTATAATGTATATGGATTGTTTCTGAGAGCTGCTACTCTCTTGGACAATGTTGATTCATGTGAGGAATATTGACACCTTGTAATATGCATCTGTCTACAGTAACATTATTTTTCTTGCCCAGCTTAACACAACCTTTACACATGTAAATGGGACAATTGTTACACAGGACAATGCCCCAGTTGCCACTAGGGAAAAAAAAAAGCTTCAGCTCTCTAGGCAAAGAACTACTGTGTTGCTCCTTCCTAATTTTTTTTCTACAGAAACTGTAGCAAAGAACTATACTAGTTTCTTGCCACAGTTGCTAAGATGCAGGGAATGTTTTACATCAGTAAAGTAGACACCGTTAACTGTGGCACTCATGCAACATGTGTACAATCAGCACCACTGACTTGCAAGGCCAGATCAGCACTCCTTCTACAGTGCTAGTTATGTCCCATTGTCAAGGATGATTATGTCCCCTAACAACTTTGCATTGAGGGCAGCTACTCCCTTTGCCTCAACCAAGGTATAGTTCTGAAAGGAAAAAGCATTGACACTCCCGGTCAACAAATTTAAATAAATAAAATAAATAATAAATAAATTAAATGCTACTGCTATAAATATCCCCCGAAAACGACACTTAAAACATATCTGGACCTTGTCCTAAATCTAAATGCCAAATGAAATGCAGCACTGTGAACTTAGACAAAACCAGGTACCCATGCACCTACCACATAGGTGACACCCCTTTGAAAAGTGACTCATCCATTAGGGACTTGGGTGCTTTTCATTGGCCTCAAACTATCCCTTGATTATAATGTATCCAATGCTTTTAGGGGATCATTTAACCTTGTCAGACTAATCACCAGGGGAATTTCCTCCATATCTAAGGAAGTTTGCATCCCTCCCTACTCCTACTTTGTCAGGCTCAGAATAGAGTATAATGCACCCTTAGTATGTATCTGACTAAAGACATGACCCAGCTTCAGACCCCAGCATTTTCTCACTTACATACTTAAGGGGATAACTTCCCTGAGCTGCCCATCATTTATGGAAAATACTTAATTTTGAAATAAGTAAAAAGATTCCTTACCCTCTTTATGCATAATCTGGATAAATGGATAGGCAATCATAACTACTCCATGGGTCTGGCCACTCATTGAAAGAGGCTGTAACTAGCTATAAATCACGCATGACAATGAAAACCTACAGTGTGGGGAACTGTGGCATGGTCCACTGCATCAACAATCTAGCACTGACTTATGAACCTATGAATCAAAAGATTTCCCATCTGGTTACACAGTAGCACTGTTGTAAGGAAATGGAAACATAGCAAAGGCTTTTATAGCAATCAATTAGTTTAAAAGAATACCTTGAGTATAAATCTATTGTCACAATGAATGTCAGGATGAGCTTAACTATTATATAAAGTTTAAATGAACCACATAGCCTGAAATCAGTACTTAAGTTGAAAGCTTAAGATGATAATATATTTCATTAGTTTCTGACTTTGCCATGTGATATATATCATATGACTTTAGACTATTTAAATGTTTTCTGTGATGCACTGTTTATAATATTTGGTAAACTGTGAGGTGCACATGAAAGGTTGCAACTAATTTTGGTCTCAGTACACAACTCCTTGACATTCTTTTTGTATGAAAAAAGGAGAAATGTATATACTGTTTACTGCAAAACAATATTATTTTTTAAACAAAAGTCAAATTATAGTCAACATGAGTGTAATTACTTTTATTTCATAATTCTGCAGAGTACAAATATTAAGCAGAGCTGAATATGCATCAATAAAGAGGAAATATACAGGCTTGGTGACCCATGATCATCATTTTGAGCTAAAATATTAAACATTGGGCAGGATTCACGAAGCCTCCATGTAAGAGTTAGCAAGTCTTACACGGAGGCTGCAATTAAACAGGGTGATGTCAGCATAACATGCATATTCATGAGGGAACGCTGAATCACACCCTAGGCTTACACGGTCCATGTAGCAAAGTAGGGGGCGTGTCCACACGGCGAGTCCTGCAAAGGGACACGCCCCCAGAAGAATCATAGTCCCGAAAGGAAACTCCCACGAGCGAGTCCACGGAAATGTCAAGAAACACAACACCACACATGCTCCCACAGACTATAAACCCAACTGAAATGTAAAACGTAAAAATGAACAGTTTAATTTTTTTTTTTAAATTTCAAAAATGTTTGCCCGTAATTGCGCTCATTTGCGGGGAGTGCCCTTCACTCAGCCACAGTTAGCAGTCATTAAAAAAGCATATAAGATCTAAATATGCAAAATAAGCCAAGTAGCAATAGCGTAGCGGTAGAGACATCGGCCAAAGAGGAGGTAGCCACGGTTCGAGCCCCAACAACATCATTTTTTATTTTTAGTGAAATAAGCACGAAACAATCCCCTGACATATATATATATATATATATATATATATATATATATAAAACTATAATTTAAGTAAAATGTAATGAAATGGGCCATGTTTTTATGAAGAAATCTGACACAATAAAAAAAAAAATATTTTATAAGTGCCCATAGCTGAGCAGCGCTCTAACAAGCTGAGTATGTTTGCCCATAGGTGACCAGTGGTTTACCAGGTGTAATATGAGGGCCCGGAGTTAAGCAGCGCTTTAACATGCTGAAACTGTGTGCCCGTAGTTGCACAACATTTCTCACAACGTAATATGCATGCTCATAGCCAAATGACACATAAACCAGCCTAACCAGTTTGCGCGGAGCTGCGCAGTGCGCCAACTGGCTTACCGGCGGGCAATTTTGAGCAACCTGTATCAAAGCTGCCATTAAACAGACACACCTCCTAGCCTGTCTAGACAGTAGTAAAATTTAAAAAAAAGCAATGCCCAGGCTCGAACCCAGGATGCTGTGCATCATAGTCAAAGTACTGAACCACTAAGCCATGACAGCTGTACTGAAAAATGCAGTATTAGCATATATATAGGAATGAATGGAAATAGAAGCATGACAAAGCAGGTTTTTTTAAGCTGATACAATTCCAAAATGGCCAATCACAGATAAGTGCGGGAAAAATGGCATATATAAGCCCCATAGGCGGGAATACACAGCATAACTGATTGTGGAACCTATTTGCAGTCAGGATGGCAGGTGTAGGAGAGGGTAGTCACTTCCGAGCACAGAGGTGGGGTGTTGAGGAGTCCAAATACATGGTTTGGCTCCTAGTCCACGATCATGAGGCTCAACTCATGCAGGGCAAGGTTCTGTGGGGAGCGTACTACAAGGCAGAGGTGTGGAACCGGTTGGCACATGATCTCACCAGTGCCACAGGCATACCAAGGACTGGTGAACAGGTCCATCACCACCATGCGGACCTGAAGAGACGAAAGCAGGACCAACTGAACTGTTAGATCCAGGAGGCCCGGCAAATGCCCAACACCCCACTACTGAGTAAGTATCCATTTAATTATGTATGTAAGGAATTATCCTAGCTGAGATTATGGAGATGTATGTTCCAATATTACTTCATTTATATTACAGCTGCAGGTGTGCGTTCAGCAAATCGGCTAGCCTATGGTGATAGGCTGGAGTGGTTGCACCACCAGGCAGGTTAGTAATTATTTTTCTGTAATTGTTATACAATATAAGTGAGGCATAGCTGCCCATTTTGCAGACATGTCTGCTGTACATGTGAACTGGTAATTACAATTGGCTGTACAACATATTTTGTTGTCCTCACCCCTCTCTCAGGGGTGGAAGGTTTCAAATTTCACACCAAATTACACACATATGCACAGCTGTTGCTGATAAAGAAATGGGCAGCTATGGGCCTTTCCTACATCCTTCCTGCAAATCCCGAGCTTGTTTTCCTACTGTCCTACCCTCTTTGTGCCCCCTTTTCACCACTTTCCTATTTCCCCATTTTCTTTTCTTTCAAAGAAATTAGCGTGGGTGTGCGTGAGAGTAAGCACTTTTAAGCAGTAGTAAGCAGGTGTGCGCTTGTGTGTGCTTAGCTAAGCATGTGTGCGCGAAGCTAAGTGGCACTGCGCATGCGTGAGCACCGCACAAACCAGCGCTAACCCACTTACAACTGCTTAAAAGTGCCTTAGTCACTCTGAATGACAAGGCCTGTAGTCTGCTCAGCAGCAAAATAAAATTCCTCTGTCAGTCTCGAACTCAGGACCTTGGAAACACTAGTCTGCATGACTTACCACTAAGACATGACTGATATACAAGAACTTTGTGCTGAAAGCAATATATCATGAAATAGTAGGACTGAATGTAAAGGGAATATAGGAAGGCTATTACACAAAGCTTTTCTTGTATCTTTACTGGCAATTCTTGTGGATTTGTATAACATTAATGTGAGAAGAGAAACAGCCATGCTAGTTGGTAGCTAGTAGGTAATAATGTGACAGTAGTACCTTGCAAACCACACACACTATCAGAGCAGGATAAACACTGCCATATTTGAATAGGTAAGAGGCCAGACCTCGCAACTATGACTGATTTACAGGGATGTCCCTGATTTGAAAACAAATGTTAACTGTGCCCCACTGACTCCCTGTGAAATGTACTAACAGTAGGCAGAAAGGTGTTTTATCCCACGTAATGGTAACTGTCAATTACTGAAAGTATGCACTACTTGCATGTCAGAAATATTGTAGTAATACATATGCTCAAAATACCCCGCAGTCACAAATGCAGAATAGCTGAAATATATCACGGGTGTATCCCACTGATATGTACCATTCCCTGAGGCTGATAAAAGATACACCTGAGAGCATCTGAGGCCTGCAAGTGTCACAAACTCACAGGCATATCATTCTGTCTGCTGTCACACACTCTGTGAATAGCTGTAGAATAGTTTCCACAAGCACACCCACATGTAGGTGTACAACCCACAAATATCAAAGGATGTATCCAACTAATAAAATAAGGACAGTATAGCAGTTTACAAGCGCTGCATGTGCCTGCTATCCATAACTGTTAGTACAAAGTACAAGGCCCCACTACTGCTCAGCAGCAAAATAAAATACCATTGTAGGTGTCAAGCCCCACACCTTGGCCAGACCAGACTGCATGCAATACCACCAAACCACAACAAACATATAAGGAATTGCTGCTGAAAGAAATATAGCAAGCATTACAAGGAGTGAATGTAAATGGAAAATAGGAAAGCCATAGCAACACATTCCAGTAAAGACACCAAGCAGGCATTCAAAGAGTGAATGTAAAGGCCAAATAGTGAAGCCATAGCAAGAAATTGCAAGAGCCACTGCTGTATACCAGTTACTCCACAAGTCCCACAGGAAAGCACACACTCCCATTTAAACAGTATTAGTATTATTAGGTGTCAGTTAACATACACATTGAGAAGAATAAACTGGAGGAAGCAATAGTCAGGTGTCAGTACAACATGCATTTCAGTGCCTACAACACAGCCTGAAATATGAGAGACATACCAACCTTTACACTCACAGAACAGTGTCCACAGCATACCAGCATGGTCCCCACCTTGAAAATCTGAAAGGGCTACACCTACCTAACCTAACATTTTATAGCACTGTCCTGAAATCACAGTGAGAACTGCAATTACCACACAGCAGGCTGTATGCAATTAGTAAATGCTGGCTAACAACTGGTGCAGAGGTCATCACTTGCACATGTGCATATACCTACAAAAGCAGCCTGTACTCCCAGTCCACACATGAAATACTTTCATTGCAACATCCGGAGGGAGAGACAGAGAGAGAGAGAGAGAGAAAAAAAAAACAGAAAAGCAGAAAAACAGAAAAACAGAAAAAGAGACACAGAGACAGCCAACAAAAATAAAACAATAAAAAACAGCAAGCTAACCAGCAGCAGGCCACCAAGCAGCAAGCCATCACAAACAGCAGTGACAAACAAAGGTAATGTAAACTAATAATCTAATAGTCTACATACTGTGAACCCTCCATATGTGTTAGCAGTCTGTATCTATATATATATGAAGATGTGCATAGGGCAGGGGACATACTGCAACTGTTAGTGAAGGCTGGACATACATATGTATGTGAAGGTTGCTATGTGCACATATCAATGTAGGTTGTAGTGCAACATACAATGTAGGTTGTACAGTAATGGATGTTTAGCAGTATGTTAGTGTGTGTATTCGTATGTGTAAATAAAAAGGTATAGATATATATTATATGTATATGTATGTATATTTATATATGTATATATACACATATATATATATATATATATATATATATATATATATATATATATATAATATGCATATATGTATACATAGATAGAGAGGGATGTAGAAATAGATAGACATATATAGATAGATAGATAGATAGAATATGTATATACATATATATGTAATAGACACATACATATATAGATATATATAGATACATACACATATACAGACAGATATGAATGTCTACAGATATGTATGTATATGAATATCTCTCTCTCCCCCCCTCTCTCTGTCTATCTCTCTCTCTCTCTCTATATATATATATATATATATATATATATATATATATATACTGAGAGGCACATGTGTGCAGATGTATTGCAACAGGTGCCTGGTGACAAAGGCATGGACTGAACACCAGTGTGGATACTGGAGTACCATACCCCATTCCAAAACACTTACACCACTAACCACCACATATGTGGTTGCCTGCCTACTACTGGATGTGTCAGGAGGGAACATGGAAACAAGTGTACAATAGCCTCCCCTTTGATATTCACAGTGGCACACTAGTCTTGTAATACCTGTACATGGTACATGTCAGCAGAAATGGTGTGTCAGCTAGTGAAATGTAGGTCACTGTACCCCTCTACACCTCACAATGTCCTACACGGTATGTACCTCCCATGACAACTACAGAAAGGGAGAAGGACACAGTCATACCTAACAAACAGTGATAATGCCCTCAAACACATTACCTATGCAGAGTGACTGACAAAACCACAGATAGAGTGCCTCTCATACTACCTACACAGAGGTTACCACTGCTGGATATACATAGTTAAGTCACACCCATAACAGTTGTCCAACAACCATGGTAACACCTCACAATATCCCCAGCCTAAATGACCTATGTCTGTCATCCTTGGCACTGCAGTAAAGAGCACATGGTGGAGGTACAGGTTCCGACCCACAAATAAGCCATACCCTGGAGTAAACCACATAGCATTAAGAAGCAAGGCTCCCCATTAGTAGATGTCAGACATACCCCTGTTGAATGTTATGCAGATAGGTAATATGCCATATGAGTCACCCTGTGTAACTGTTTGACAGGAGCAAGTACAATCACATTACATGTGTCCCAAGGGGCAGGATAGCATAACAGTATGCTGCTGTAGGCCCAGGGCCAATAGCATACTACCTGCCTATGACACAATGCACACACACATGTATTCATTGCAATACCAACTATGTGAGGTGGAATGAGTGTGCCACTGACTGTGTGCAAGGTCTGTAATGGTGTGATTGCTCAGCATGACTTTGTGTCTGTCATGGTAGTGTGTGTCCTTGGTGTGAGGCCAGAGAAAGATGTGTCAGGTATTGGGATACAAACATACTACATTGCCATATGTTGTGCTGTGGTTCCCTGTATGTGACTGCGGTGTAGGTATGGTTATGGCAACAAAGACTACGGTGCATTACCAGTGAAATTTGTACTGCGCATTGCATGCATTGCATGGGTTGACAATGTTCCCCATACATTACCTTGATACAAACCCCCAGTGTGAGGCTGTACATTGGACCTCAAACAGTGTGCCGACTGCTGGAGTATACTAGTTTGTTGTATGGAGTGTGCCAGGCACTGTCACACAGTTGTTGGCTGAGCACTGATATGTGGTCATTTACATGTGTATCCCCCAACAGACAGACAGATGCTATACATGGCAGTTCAGTGATATCACTACAGTAGAGTATTATGTGTGCCATATCACTTGCTCACATATTTTTCTTTTCCTTCCAGGGCGATGGTGCACCAGCACAACCCCACGTACTCTGCTGCAGAGGAAGAGGAGATACAGCCTGGTGCGGGATTTTACCACACTCTTTTCCCGCACCAGCCAGAACCAGCAGGAGAGGGCTGCACTGTGGCAAGACCTTGTCCGTCGGGTAAATGACATAGGCATGCATAACCAGACATATGAGCAGGTACGCCATCACTGCAGTGATTTGTGCATGTGTGCATGTGTGCATGTGCCCATGTGTGCATGTGTGCATGTGCCCATGTGCCCATGTGTGCATGTGTGCATGTGTGCATGTGCCCATGTGTGCATGTGTGCATGTGCATGTGTGCATGTGCACATGTGTGCATGTGCATGTGTGCATGTGTGCATGTGCATGTGTGCATGTGTGCATGTGTGCATGTGCCCATGTGCATCTGTGGTAACATTGTGTACACATTGTAAACTGTGTTTCCTGTCTTCCTCTCACAGGTTCTGGTGTTGCTCTGGTGGTGTGCAGCAGGGAACCTGAATCTGCTGCTGGGGATAGTGATAATGATGATACCTGTGTAATGGCACAGGGAGGTGTGCCAGGGTCCGTTGTTGGTCAGCCAATCGACAGAACACAGATGTCAACCCCATCAATGCGCACAGTCATCCTGCCAATACATCCATTGTCACCAATGTCCCTAGGTGATGGACAGCATACAGTGGGCATTGACCAGGGTAATGTGGTATCAGTGGAACATGCGTCCCCTCACAGCAGCCATGGCCAGAGTCCTGACATGGTACCACACAGGCAGATGTCCAGGGGTTCTCGTGTGAGCATTTGTGGTCTTACTGCCCCTGTCAGACGTGCCCACAGAGGTCTTTCAACCTCAGCTATGTTCCGAGCTGTAATGCAGGCACAGTCATGTATGGAACGGTACAACAGACAGGGTCTGAGGGAGCTGAGAGCACATCGCACTGCTATGAATGACACTATGCGTGACGTTGCGGCTGCCATCCATAATTTCACCGAGGTCATTGACAGATGTTGGGGGGACACATTAGATCTGTTCCACAACTACATGTCCATGAGCCAGGGCAATGCAGGATGGTTGAGGCATTGACATGGACGTATGCCAGCAACAGCAGCAGCTGGCAGTCGTCGCGGACGACAACAAACTCATGGCCGCTCCCATAGTGCCAGTACCAGCCCCAGCAATGCTGGGTCTGTGCTGTCATAAGACCACCCTAGGAGACCACATGCATGTGGCTCTGGACAGTCCCAGCAGGGACATGTCTCCAGTCATCAACCAACTGCTTCTGATGACAGTACCCAGTCTGGCTTAGTACCTGATACTGTCCGTAGCACCCCTGCCAGGCACAGGTACCGTGTCCGTGGCCAGAGACAGTGATCTGTATGACCTGGCAGGTACAGTCTGTGGCTGTCCACAAACAACTGTATATGGCAGCCATGAGGTGGAACTGTCTGCATGCATACACACATGCATAATGCTAACACCTAGGGATAACACATACATGCACACACTGCATCAACATTGCCCCATCTTGTACTGTTGTCCCTCACTAACACACACATACATGTCGATTGGTTGTATCAGTGGCAGACTCAGGCATACCAAGTACACACCCTGTGCATATGATGAAACTGTGCCACCTCCTGCAATCTGTAACATTGATGCAGGAACAGGTTAACATGGTGCTGATGCACAGGGTGACTACATAGAAGTGGAGTAACATTATCATGTTGTCAACAGTACAGTGTAATGATATCATTGTGGGTATATCCCAGCATGCCTGATGCATTAACAGTATGATTGTCATTGTATTGTTTGGTACACCCCTATTAATTACCATAGTGTAATGTCTGCACATCTTTGCATTCTGGTGGTAAGGCTGTAAACAGAAGACCACCTACATAGGTAGCACAGGGGACAAGAAAATGGAAGTAATGATACTCAATGCCGGACATGTAAACCATAAGATGCATGTAGTCCAAACTCTAGTCTGCATGGAGTATGTTGATATCTGTGCAGTAATAGACAACAGGTTCAAGACTCCCAAGAGCACCCTAGCACTACCAGGTTACACCTCATACCATGCTTGGCAGCCCCAAAACACAGAACTAACTATGACAGGAGGGTGAGTCTCATTAAATGTCATGGATACTGTGGTGGCAGGACAGGTAGCATACATCCTACTAAGTTGGGAACTGCTGATTGAGGGCTCAGTGTCTGTTATTCTAAATGTGTATTAGTTCTGGTTTAAGCACTTGGGCTTCAGGCCAGTTATTTTACAGAAGGTTCATGGTCTGCACTCTTGTGGGAGGAGAGGCTGGACTCTGCCCGTCTGAGCTGGGAATTTCTGGCTAAAGGCTTATAGTGCCTGCATATTTGAACTGTTTCTTACTGAAATTGGTACACCTTGTTTGCTGTAGCATAGACTAGATCCAGGCCTGCTGAATGTAGCTTTGTTTGTATGCTTGTTTGCTTGTTATTTCCCTGAAAAACTAATTCCACCTGAAATGCAGCTTTACAGAGCCTCTGTGGATCCCTAGTGACAATTGCATGGCTTACTGTACGTATTTCCTTGTTTCACTTGACAGAAAGTTACAGTTTGTCATTTTTGCATTTAAGTTACCTGTAACACATTGCATTTGGGTTACCTGGCACTTGCTCACTAAAGCATTTATATATGCCAGCACTAACAAATTAAAAGCACTACACCCTCACAAACTCACCTTGAGTACCTTGTTCCCCATTGGCCCTTTTTGTTGTTAATTATAAAGGAATTCCCAATACTATTCTAGCATGTCCAAAGGTTAGTTGTCAATCTCCTCTCTGGTCCAGCTGGTGAATCTGGGAATCTAGAGGCAATGTTACAACTGCCTCATGTACACAGACAACCCTCTCCTCCTCCCAACAAATTCCAACACATGTGAGAGATGCAACCATATAGCCAAACTGGAGGCTAAGCTCTCTCAACTCAGTACTGGCGAAACCTGTCAGGAGGAGAAGGAAACCACAGTCACTACAATTCCAGTCTCACATAGACCTACCTCGACAGCAATCCAAACACATAAACACAAGAAAACATATTCGGAGTCTCTAAATAAAATTCTGCCTAAGCAGCAGACACCTCCAAAGCAGACACACAAGCAACCGCTACCCCAGAACAGAACACGTGCAACACATAGCTCACAAAGCCAGTGTACTGAACAGTCACAGCCCTTAAGGCTAAACAACACACCTGATACACTTGTAATAGGTGCCTCTATCATCAGGTACACTGACGTCCCGCTCACCAGGCTGAACAAGGAGAAGGTCATGGTGAGACGCCTGTCGGGCGCTATGATCCGCCACATAACACAAGCACACAGGTCACTCCAAGGCATGTACAAATATGACTCAGTCAGTGTCCATGCCAGTGTGAATGACCTGAGGCGTACCTCCCTGGACTACATGATAAGAGACATAGAGGAGCTCTCTGAGCATGTGGCCTAGGCTGGTATGACCCTGACCTTGAGTAGCATCTTACCCTCACCAAGAATGATGCCACAATATGAAGACAAGATGATCAATTTCAACAATTGGCTTAAGTTTCAGTGTCATTCAAAGGGGATCCAATGCCTGTCAGCCTGGGATGACATGCTCGACAAGCCACGATGCTTTGCTAGGGACGGCTTGCACCTGTCACCCATGGGCTTTTGGATACTGGCAAAGGCTCTTGCTATCCCCATAGTGCCTTTTTTAGGCAAGGCTCAAAAGACAAAACCACCTCCATAGGTATCACAAGGGATAGGAAACTAATAGTAATGCTATTCAACGCCAGCAGTGTAAACCTCAAGATGCATGCACTGGAAACTGTCCTTAGCATGGAGAACATCAATATCTGTGCAGTAACAGAATCCTGGTTCAGGGCTCCCAAAAGCACCCCAGCACTGCCAGGTTATACCTCATACCATGCTTGTCGGCCCCAAAACTTGCACCGAACCAGAACAGGAGGGGGAGTATCAATATTCATCAAAGATACACACACCTCCAGGTTGGTGGCACAGCACGAAGCATCAGAGACTATCCATGTGTAACTAACAGTGGGTAAAACTGCCTTCCAGTTCATAGCCTGGCACATACCACCCTCCCAAACCCAGGAACCCCACTTGGCCTTCCTGAGAACACTGGAAATATGAAGGTGTCTCTAAATACCATTATATTGGTGGACTGCAACTACCCAAACATAGACTGGGAGCATTACTCTAGCTCCAACACCCTAGCTCAAAGGTTCCTAGCATTTATACACTCAAATGCTATGGAACAACTTGTTATCACTCCCACAAGAGGGGGAAACATACAGAACCTGTTCATCACCAACATGGAGACTCTATGCTCCAGACCAGAAGTGTACCCCTCACTGGTAAGATCAGACCATAAACTGATCTCACTGGATATTCACATCCCAACCCCACCCCCTGCCCACAAAACCACAGTGTAAAACTTCTCTACAGCAAATTCCAGACCCCTCAAAACTGAGGTAGAATCCTTCAAAGCATCCAGGCCTGTGGAAAATATGGCCCAGACCACAGAATCCTTTATAAATGCATTCTATGAACACCTTCAGGATTGCATGGATCATGCAATCCCAAATAAAAACAAGACCCAATCCTACAAAGGCAGACGTCCTGTCTGGTGGACCACAGCCATAACCAAACTATACAATAGAAGGAGGAAGCTACTACATGATAGAGAAAAACCCCAAAAAGGGGAGGCATCTCTGTTCAGTGTTAGCAAAATACTACGGGCACTCATAAAATCGTCTAAGGACAGCTTTGAGAGATGAAATGCACAGGACACTAAGGATAATTACAAGACTTTCTTTAGTTATGTTAGGAACCTGGGTGGGAATTCCCAGATATGCTTAGAATTAGTCCAAAATGACAAAAGACTACACCGAACCCACAGACATTGCCAACATCCTAGCTGACAGGTTCAGCGCAAACTTTTACCCCCCTCCCCACCAGAAGGGCAAATATCTATCCCAGCAGAGTGCTGCTCCTTGGACATCTCAGATGCACAGGTAAGAGCCGCCCTCTCCAAAGCAAATAACACAGCATCAATGGGACCAGACGGTGTCCCGGGCTGCATCCTACATGAACTCCAAGATGAGCTAAACCCAAACATAAAACTACTGTTCAATCTCAGCCTTACTACAGGTTATGTACCCAAAGAGTGGCGTACAGCAACAGTGGTCCCTCTCCACAAAAGTGGTGCCTCAAGGGATCCTGGAAACTATCACCCATAAGCCTGACTAGCTTGGTCTGCAAAGCTATGGAAAGGATCATCATGGACCTCATACATAAAGATATTGGGGACCTACAGACACTGGATCCTACCCAGTGTGACTTTAAGGGCAGATCCTGCCTCTTACACCTGGTTGATTTCTTTGAAACCATCACCAAGGACATTGACAAGGGGAAGGTGGTCCACACAGCCTACCTGGACCTCACAAAAGCCTACGATACAATACCCCACTCGGGCATTATAGATAAGCTCACCAGCTGAAATATACACCCCTATGTCACTAGATAGGTTGCAAACTGGCTCAAGGACAGAACCCACATGGTTAGAATTGCTGGACCCATGTCAGACTCCAAACCAGTTACAAGTGGTGTCCCACAAGGCTCAGTCCTGGGACCTCTCCTGTTCAGTATTTATGTCTCGGAGGTACAGGCCAACACAGAAGGACTGTGGCTGACCAAGTTTGCGGATGACCGCACACTGGGCACTATAATTGACTCTCCAGCTGACACAACCATCCTCCAAAAGGGCCTCATAGAAACAGACAACTGGTGCCAGAGCCATGGCCTCAAGCTAAATGCCACAAAGTATATAGTCATCCCCTTTGGCAAAAACAAAGTGGCCACAAATGACCACATAGGTGGTAATCCATTACGTACGGAAGAAGTAATTAGGGACATGGGGACCGAAGTTGATAGCAATCTCTCATTTGACGACCACGTGGCCAAAGTGGTTAGAAAAACATTTTATATAGCCCACCTAATCATGGCAGGATTCACATCTAGATCAGGGGAGGACATTGTGCCTCTTTACTCATCCCTCATCAGGACCATAATTGAGTACAATGCCCCTTTTGGGATTTACCTTACCAGACACCTGCAACAACTGGAAAGACCACAAAAGTACCTCATCAAGAGGATCAAAGGGCTCAAACAGATGCCATATGCTGCCCGGTTAACATAACTCCATACTCAGTGGCATACCGCCTGCTCAGAGGCGATCTGTGCCAGACGTATACTGCCATGTCCAACCCGGAAGTAATGGACATGCTGCACCTCAGAAAATCAAACTCCCATCGAGCTTTGCACTCGAGAGACTTGAACCTCAGCACTGACATCAGTAGGACATGCTGAAGGGACAGATTCATAAAATTTTCCCCCCCTTTTTAAAAAACCCCGGAGGGGGGTTTTTTTTTTAAAAAAAAGGGGGGGGGGGGGAAGGGGGGACCCCCCTTTTTTTTAAAAGGAAAAAGAAAAATTTAAAAAAAAACCCTTTAAAAAAAAAAAAACCCCCCAAAAAGGGGGGGGGGTTTTTTTTTTTAACCCCTTTTTTTTTTAAAAAAAAAAAATTTTTTTTTTTTTTTTTAAAAAAAAAAAATTTTTTAAAAACTTTTCCCCCCCAAAAACCCCCCTCCTTTTTTCCCCCCCCCAGAAAAAAAAAACCCCTTTTTAAAAAATTTTAAATTTTTCCCACACATAAGGGGGGAAAACCCAAAATTTTTAAGGGAAAAAAAAAACCCCCCCCCCTTTAAAAATTTTAAAAAAAAAAGGTTTAAAATTCCCCTTAAAAAAAATGGGTTTTGGGCCCCCAAAGGAACCCCCCCAAAAAAACCCCCCCCTTTTTTTTTCCCCCCCCAAAAAAAAAGGGTTTTTTTTTTTCCATTTTAAAGGGGGGGTTTTTTAACAAAATTTTTTTTTTGGGCCCCCCCCTTTTTTTTTTTTTGGGGAAAACCTTTCAAAATTTAAAAACCCAAAAAAAAAAAAAATTTTTGGGTTTAAAAAATTTAAAAATTTTTTTTTTTTAAAAAATTTTTTCACAAAAGGGGCCCCCCCCCCCAACCCAAGAAACCCCCTTTCCCGGTTTTTTAAAAAAAAAATTGGTTTTTGGGGGGAAAAATTTTTTTCCCCTTTCCCCAAAAAAGGGGTTTCAATTTTTAAAATATGTAATCCAAAAAACCTTTTAAAAATTTTAAAATTTTTTTTCCCCCTTTTTTGGGGGGGTTTTGGGGGAAAAAATTTCCCCAAAGGGAAAATTTTAAAACCCTTTTTTTTCCCGGGGCCCCCCCCCCCAAAAAAAAAAAAAACCCCTTTCCCTTTAAAATTTTTTGGAAATTTTTTTTCCCCCCCCCCTTTTTTCCCCCAAAAATTTTTTTTGGGGGAAAAAAAAACCCCCAAAAAAAAATTTGGGGGGAAAAAAAGGGGGTTTGCCCCCGGGGGAAAAATTTTTTTAAAAATTTTTTTTCCCTTAAAACCCCAACCCCCCCAAAAAAAAACCCCCAAAAATTTTAAAAAATTTTTCCCCGGGGGGGGGGAAAAAAGGGGGGCCCCTCCCAAAAGGGAAAAATTTTTTTTTTTTAAAAAAAAATTTTTTTTTTTTCCAACCCCAAAAAAAAAAAAGGGGGGGGGCCCCCCAAAAAAAAATAATAAAACCCCCAAAAAAAAATTTTTTTTCCCCCCCCAAAAAAAAAAAAACGGGCCCCAAAATTTTTTCCCCCCCAAATTTTTCCCCCCCCCCGGGAAAAAATTTTAAACAAAGAATTTTTCCCCCTTTTTTGGAAACCCCGGGGGGAAATTTTTCCCCCCCCCCCCAAAAAAAGGGCCCCCGGGCCCCCGAAAATTTAACCCGGGTTTTTGGGGGGTTTTTTAAAAAACCCCAAAAAAAACCCCCCCCCCCTTTTTCAAGGGGGTTTTTTTGGGGGGGGGGCAAACATTGGAAAATTTTGGGGGGGGAAAACCCAAATTTCCCCCCCAAAATTTTTTTTTCAAACCCCAAATTTTTTTAAAAAAGGGGTTTAAAAATTTTTTCCCCTTTTTTAAAAAATTTTTTTGGGGGGGAAACCCCCAAATTTTAAATTGAAAAAAAGGGGGGGGTTTTTTTTTTTTGGGGGCCCCTTTAAAAAAATTTTTTTTTTCCCCGGGGAAAGGGGGAAAAAAAGGGGGAAACCCCTTTTTTTTTTGGGGGAAAATTTTAAATTTTTTTTTTGGTTTTTTGGGGGAAAAATTTTTAAAAAACCGTTTCCCCTTTTTTTTGGGGGCCCCCTTTTTTTTTAAAAATTTTTTGTGGGGGTTTTTGGGGTTTTCCCCCTTTTTTTTTCCCCCCAAAATTTTTTCCGGGGTTTCCTTTTGGGTTTTTTTGGGGGAAAAATCCCAAAAAAAAATTTTGGGGTTTGGAATTTTAAATTTTTTTTGGGGGGTTTTTTTTTTTTTTTTTTTAAAAAAACCCTTTGGGGGTTTTTTTAAAACCTTTTAAATTTTTTTTGGGGCCCCCCCTTTTCCCCTTTTTTGTTTTTTGGGTTTTTAAAACCCCCTTTTTTAAAAAGGGAAAGGGGGGTTTTAAAAATTTTTGGAAAGGTTTGCATTGTTTATGCTATCCCAAATACACCCAAGACTCCTCCACAACAGGAGACCTGTCTGGTGTACACCAGCCATATATAAGCTGTACAAGAGAAGGAGGGAGCTAATACATTACAGAGCAATATCCCACAGAGGGAGGACGTCTCTGAACAGTATTGGCACGACACTTCAATCCCTTAAACTCATCACATCAAAGTGTTGACAGTGAAATTGTCCAGACACTGCAGATAAGGCTCCCCTCAGTCTGTAATTGACACCCAATTACTGTTATAAGTCCTCACCAACCCTCTTCCAGCAAACACCAGCCACATGGATGTGACATTGCAAATTCAACCCCTGGGATCTCCACTGTGTCCCTGCTTGACGGAGGCACAGCACACTAGCCTTAAACGGTGCCTTCTGTGACCTACTTTACAGAGGCACAGTAGCCTACTGTACTGGGGAGGCAGACGCCAAGCACACTCTGGCTAAGCTTGTATTCCCAAGGGCAAACAGCCTAGTATTGACCGCTACACCCATATGTTTAATTTTCAGATGCACAATAATTGTTGCTGATAAACTGTTTGCAGGTCTTTATTGCCATAGCTTTCCCTGTTTCTATGAACAACTTGTGTATCTGTGGAAGATGTTTGAATATGAGAGGGATCTACTATTTAACTTACATCTATGTAGTCATTTAACTGTGTGCACTGGGCAGATTGCTGTATTGTGGTTGGTTCCTGGATTAACACATACAAATACCAGATATGTGTGGCCAACTGCTAAACTGAGACATGGCCTAAGTGTGTGAGCATGCCCAGTTCGGGCTTTGCATGGCTTGTTGCCTGACATATGTCTCATTTATCAAAGTGTGCGAGCATGCCCAGTGTGAGCTTTCCATATGTTGAAATCTGCAGTCCACCACATCTGTGGTTGTGTGTGAACTTCAACAATATTTCACATTTATAGTTGTGTGTTGGGAGTCATGTTGTGTACTTACTGCCCAACTGCTTTGTGTCTGAACCCAACAGGGATTATACTGTACCTGCAGGGTTTCCATGGGATAGTTTGCATACAGTTGTCAACATCCTTTCATACTGACCAAACACTGTAATATCGTATAGTGTACTGGTTCAGTACTTTCACTGTGGTGGACAGTATCCTGGGTTTCAGTCCTATCACTGCTTTAAATATTCATAGTGAGCACACCAGACTGGTTAAGGGTGAGTTGTGCACATATGACCATGTTGCATTTTGTTCAGATATGGACTACTTAAACCAGGCTTGTCCAACATTGGTCGTGTATTCCGCAACTTGGGTGGACATTGACAAACACTAGCGATGTGCCCTAGGCCATTTCTACTGCTAGTCAGAGAGTGTATTTGTCCTTCAACACACATTGTAACTGCATTTTGCCATGACATATTTCAAGGTTAGTATACTGTGCCTCTGTCTACCCATGACATAACAGTGATACCCAGGGTAAACCTACCATCTCCCATCCACTCATCAAGATTCCTCTTGAGGAGAGTCAATGAGGGACTCTCTGGCTAACCTGTACTGGGAGTTTACTCAAGAGTGGAGGGAGCTTCTGGGTTATGGATCATTCACTACAGCATGTCCTATGTATGTCACTGCTGGGGTTCAGGTCTCTCATGTGCATAGGTCACTGGCATTCAGATTGTACAAGGTGCAGCATGTTCATTGATTCCAGCTTGGACATGGCTTTATACATCAGGCACAGATTGCCTCTGGGCAGGCAGTATGGCACTGTGTGAAACTGCAGTTTGTTTAATCAGGCAACACATGGCATCTGTTCGAGCTCTTTGATCCTCCTGATGAGGTACTTTTGTGTTCTTTCCAGTTGATGGAGGTGTCTGCTGAGGTACATCCCACAGGGGCCATTGTACTCAATTGTGAGGCTGATGAAGGATGACTGAAGAGGCACGATGACCTCCCCTGATCTAGATCTGACTACCTTCATGATTAGGTGGGTATATGGTATGTTTCTGTAACCACTACAGCCACATGGTTGTCAAATGCAAGATATCTATCAACTTGTGTCCCCAGGTCTCTTATTACTTCTAAAGTACTTAATGGGTTAACACCTATGTGGTAATTGGTGGGCACTTACTGTTTATCCACAGGGGATGACTATACACTTTTCTGCAATTAGCTTGATGTCATGGCTCTGGCACCAGTTGTCTGTTTCTATGTGGCCCTTTTGTAGGATGCTTGTGTCAGCTGGAGGGTCAGATATGGTGCCCAGTTTGTAGTCCTCTGCAAACTTGTTCAGACACAGTCCTTCCATGTTGGCCTGTACCTATGGGAAATATATACCAAACAAGGGAGGTCCCAGGACCGAGCCTTATGGGATGCCAGTTGTAGCCGGTTTGTAGTCTGACATGGCTGCAGCATTTCTGACCATGTCAGTTCTGTCCTTGGGCTGGTTTGCAACCCATCTACTGACATAGGGGTTTATATTTAAGCTGGTGAGCTTATCTATAATGAACACGTGGGGTATTGTATGGAAGGCTTTTGCAAGGTTCAGGTAGGCTGTGTGGACCACATTCCCCTCATCAATGGCCTTGATGACTGTTTCAAATGAGTCAAACATGTTTAAGGGGCAGGATCTGCCCTTAAGAAAGCCACGCTGGGTAGGGTCCAGTGTCTGTAGGTCCCCAATATCTTTATTTCTGAGGTCCATGATGATCCTTTCCATAGCTTTGCAGACCAAGCTTGTCAGGATTCTGGGGTGATAGTTTGCAGTATCCATTCAGGCACCACCTTTGTGGAGAGGGACCACTGTTGCTGTACACTGCTCTTTGGGTACATATCCTGTGGTAAGGCTGAAATTGAGCAGTAGTGTTATTTGGCGTTCCATTCTTCTTGGAGTTCATGTTGGGCACAGCCCTGGACACCATCTCGTACCATTGATGCTGTGTGTTTTGCTTTGAAGATGCTGGCTGTTACCTCAGCATCTGCAATGTCAGGGGGCCAGCACTCTGCTGGGATAGATATTTGGCATTTTGGGGGGGGGGGTTGCACTGAACCTGTCAGGTTGGATGTTGGCAATGTGTGTGGGTTTGGTGTATTGTTTGTAATATTTGGTAATTCAGAGCATATCTGTGAATTCCCACCAAGGTTCCTACCATCAGTTAAGAAAGCCGTCTGATTATCCTTAGTGTCCTGTACAATTTGCATCTTCATAGGTTCATAGGTTCATACTAGGCTATCTGCCCTAGGGCATTTATAAGCCTAGCCAGAGTGTGTGTGGCTTTTGCCACCCCTTGCTATGTGAATATTATGCCCATTTAGAGTTTACTTTACTGTGCCTCTGTCTAGACGTGACACAGTGAAGACCCCCAGTGTAAATCTATGATCTCCCATCCACTTGGCAAGATTCCTGTTGAAGAGAGTCAGTGAGGGGCTCTGCCTAACATGGAGTGGGATTCTGTTCCAGAGTGTAGGGAGCCTCTGGGTTATGAATCTGTCCCTCCAGCACATCCTATTTATTTATGTGTTGAGGTTGACATCTCTCGCTCTCATGGCTCTGATGGATTTGGATTATCTGAGGTGGAGCATGTCCATTAATTCTGTATTGGACATGGCCTTGTACATCGGGCATACATCGCCTCTGAGTAGGCAGTATGTGACTGCATACAGCTGGGGTGTCTTCAGCCAGGCAGCATATGACAAATGTTTGAGACCCTTTATCCTCTTGGTGAGGTACTTTTGAGGTCTTTCTAACTGCTGCAGGTGTCGGGTAAGGTACATCCCAAATGGAACATTGTACTCAATTATGGGCCTGATAAGAGAAGAGTATAGGGGCACAATGACCTCTCTTGATGTAGATGTGAATCCTTTCATGATAAGGTGGCCAATATAGAAGGTCTTCCTAGCCACGTTGGCAATGTGAGTGTCACATGAGAGGTTACTGTCCACTTGTGTCCCTAGGTCCCTGATTATTTCTTCCATACGTGATGGATTACCACCTATGTGGTAATTTGTGAGTACCTTGTTTGGTATTTCAAGAGACATTCATACTCTCCAGTGTCTTCAGGAAGGCTAAGTGGGGTTCCTGGGTTTGAGAGGGTGGTCTGTAGCATGCTACAAACTGTACAGCGGTTTTGCCTATGGTTAGTTGCACATGGATGGTCTCCGATGCTTTGTGCATTGTCAGTAACCTGGACGTGTGGGTATCTTTGCTGAATATGGATACTCCCCCTCCTTTTGTGGTTTGGTCCAGGTTTGGGGGCCGAAAAGCATGATATGAGGTATAACCTGGTAGTGCTGGGGTGCTCTCAGGAGCCTTGATGCAGGTTTCCGTCACTGCACAGACATTGATGTTCTCCATACTGGGGAGGGCCTCGAGAGCGTGCATCTTGAGGTTTAGACTTCTGGCATTGAGCAGCATTACCCTTATGTTTTTTCCACTTATGTTTTCTAGGGAGATGGGTTTGTCTTTTCAGCCTTGCCTACAAAAGGCACTATGGAGGTGGCAAGAGCCTTAGCCAATATCCAGATGCCCAGGGCTGACAGGTGCAAGCCATCCCTGGCAAAGCAGCATGGCTTGTCAAGCATGACATCCCAAGCAGACAGACATTGGATCCCCTTGGAATGACACCAGTAATTGAGCCAATTGTTAAAGCTGTTCATTCTGTGTTTTTACTGTGGCATCATTCTTGGTGAGGGTAGGATGCTGCTCAGGGTCAGAGTCATACCAGCCTGGGCTACATAATCGGAGAGCTCCTCTATGTCTCTTTTCATGTAGTCCAGGGAGGTACGTCTCAGGTCATTCACACCAGCATGGACAATGACTGAGTCATATTTGTACTTGCTTTGGAGTGACCTGCATGCTTGTGTTATATTGCAGATTGTAGCAGCCTACAGGCAGCTTACTGTACCCTTTTCCTTGTTCAGTCTGGTGAGCGGGACATCAGTGTGTCTGACTATGGAGTCACCTATTACAAGTGTATCAGGCATGTTGTTTGTCCTTATGGGCTGTGACTGTTTGGCACACCAACTCTGTGTACTATGTGTTGCATGTGCTATGTTTGGAGGTAGTGGTTGCTTGGGTGTCTGCTTTGGAGGCCTCTGTTGATTTGGTGGATTTTTAATTAGAGCCTCTGGGAATGTTTTTGTGTGTTTATGTCTTTGGTTTGCAGTTGTGATAGGTCTATGTGAGACTGGGTTTGTGGTGTGTGTGGTTACCTTCTCCTCCTGACTAGTTTTGACAGCACTGAGTTGAAAGAGCTCAGCCTCCAGTTTGGATAAATGGTTGCATCTCTCACATATATTTGTATTTATTGAGGGGAGGAAGGGGTTGTCTGTGTACATGGGGCAGGTGTAACATTGCCCAAGATTCACAGATTCAACTTGTTGTAGCTGGCCTTAGTGGATTTTATGAGTGGCCATATTTTATTGCCATAATACTGATCAGAGATTACTTCCCTTTTTGGGTTTGCTCTATCATGTAGTAGCTTCCTCATTCTCTTGCATGGTTTGGTAATGGCTGGGGTCCACCATGCCAGATGCCTGCGTGTATGGAATTGGGCCTTGGTTTTATTTGGGATTGCATAATCCATGCATTCCTGAAAGTGTTCATAGAATGCATTTATAAAGGGTTCTGAGGTGTGGCCCATATTTTCCACAGACACAGGGCCTTTAATGGATTCCACATCAGTTTGGAGGAGTGCAACATTTCCTTTCCACATGTTTTTCACTGTGGTTTTCTGGCCAGGGACTGTGGTCAGGATGTGAATATCCAGTGTGATTACTCTATGGTCTGATCTTACCAGTGAGGGATACACTTCTCATCTGGCCATAGAGTACCCATGTTGCTGATTATCACATCCAGTTTGCTTACCCCTCTTGTGGGAGTGGTACATTGTTCCTGAGCATTTTGGTTTATGGATTCTAGGAACCTTTGGCCTAGGGTGTTGGAGCTGGAATAATGCTCCCAGTCTATGTTTGAGCATTTTCAGTCACCCAATATAATGTTGTTTGGAGAGCTTGATATTTCCATGTGTTCCAACGTAGGCCAAGTGCAGTTCCTGGTGTTAGGAGGGTAGTCTGTAGCAGGCTACAAACTGGGAGGCAGTTTTAGCCACTGTTACTTGACCATGGATAGTCCATGCTGCTTCTTGTTGTGGTACCAAAATGGGGGTGTGGTTATCCTTGACAATTATTGCTAGTCACCCTCCTTTTGTAGTTTGTTCCATGTTTTGGGGCTGTAAAGCACGGTATGAGGTGTAACCTGGTAGTGTTAGGTTGCTCTTGTGAGCCTTGACCCAGTTTTCTGTTACAGGACAGATATCAACATTCTCCATGCTGAGGGGAGTTTAGACTGCATGCATCTTGCAGTTTAGACTACTGGCATTGGGTAGCATTACGTCTAGGTTCTTATCCCTTGTGATACCTATGGAGGTGGGTTTGTGTTTTGAGCCTTACCTATTCAAGGCACGGTGGGGGTGACAACAGCCTTTGCCAGTATCCAAAAGGCCAGGACTGATAGGTGCATGCCATCCCTAGCAGGTGGAGCATCGTGTCTTGCTCAGCATGTCATCCCAGGCTGGCACGCATTGGATCCCCTTTGACTAACAGCAATACTTAAGCCAATTATTGTAATTGATCATCTCGTCTTCATATTGTGGCATCATGCTTGGTGAGGGTAGGATATTAGTCAGGGTCATCAAGTTTGCATATACTACATGGTGTTACATTGCTTAACACATGGCAATCATGCCTCAGGTGGTGCTGCAGGGCTGTCTATGTTGGATGCACATACTACACTCCCTGTACATGTTTGAAAGCAGGTTGTGTCAACTTAGGCATCCCTTTTACTATATGTGTGAGTCAGAGAGGTATCATTTCCAGGGTTCCTACTGAGCCAGTGTATGTGCTATGCATTGCCACTTTGCCAAGGCCAAGGCATACTGGGAACGCCTCCTTCTGCCTACTGGGGCAGGCTCAGGTTGTTCCTCCTCCGAGTCACGCTCTGCCTGTGATTGGCTTGGCAATGGTGGGGGGCTGTTTGGCCCAGCCCTATGCTGGTCCTGCTGCAGCTGTTTTCGCAAAATCATATTATGTAGCATAGCACATACCATGACAATTTGGGTACATGTAGTTGGTGAGTACTGCAAGGCTCCACCAGATGTGTCCAGGCACCGGAACCGTGACTTGAGCAGCCCAAACACACGCTTGATTACATTTCGTGTTTGTGCGTGTGCCTCATTATGGCATTCTTGTTCAGGTGTGTGTGCATTTCTGATGGGTGTCATCAGCCACGGCTCCAGTGCATAACCAGCATCCCCCACTAAGTGACCATGTGGGATGTCCCCATTGGCAAATATCTGGTACAGCTGCGTCAGATACCAGATATGGGAATCATGGTAGCTTCCAAGGCAGCCAGCACACACATTCATTATTATGCCCTGGGCATCACACACGACCTGGCAGTTGATGGAGGGGAAGCCCTTGCGGTTAATGTAGGCTGGTGCTTTGATGCGTATATGCGTGCAGTCTATTGCACCCACTACCTCAGGATATTCCGTTATTTGCAGGAAGAGATGCATATTGCTAGCCAATACCTCACGGGAATTGGGGAAATATACATGCTAACCGGCATGTGCTGACATGGCATCCAGGAACTGGTGCAGTACCCTCAATGCTGATGCCTGTGATATCCCCATCATATCACCAGTTGGTCTCTGGAAGGTACCTGTTGCTAGTATTCTTAAGCCAACACATACCTTTGTTTCCACTGGGATGGGTTCCCCTCTGTTGGTTCTGTGTGTGAGGCGTGGCCTGCACAGCTCAACAATTTGCTGCAGGAGGTCTTTGTCCACTTTATAGTGCTCCACTATCTCCAGCTCATGTAACCCCTGGTAGGTGACCCTGGGCCTGTACACTCTTCTCTGTCTCCTCACTGTGGGTTGTCCAGCAGCATTTGCATAGTCACCACCCTCAGCAAGTTGCATATGTCTCCTTATAACAGCTATGGCAGCCCCTAGCATTTTTGGTCTGAGTGAAGCTTTTTCAGTTTTCACTTCTAATAGCTTACTCCTCTGTTGCAGTGTCTCTTGAGAGAAACATTCTGCACTGTTGTTTGCAGAGTTTTAAGTGCTGGGCTGGGCTACTGTTCTGCCTGTGTAATTGCCTTCTTCTGATTGTTTTCACCTGCTAGCTCTGCCAGTAATCCCTGCTAGCTTCCTACTATTTCCCATTCTTCCTTTTTCCCTTCTGTTTCCTCAGGGTGGAGCGACATGCATACCAGCGAAAACACACTCACAGGGGCTAACACGCACGCACACATGCTTAGACAGACTAGAATCTGCTTATTCGGGTTAAAATGCGTGCACACCAGCACAAACAAGCTTACAGGTGTTTAAACAGGCTCCTACATGTGTATTCTGACTTAAACGCACGCACTCACACTTACACGCGTGCACTCTCACTTACTCGTGCCTACCAGCGCACACACATGTGCATGCACGCCCTGCAAGAAACTTTGGTGTTATCCATAGTGTACACCTTCCATTTCTTGGCTTTCCCATGCCTACTTGTTGACACTCCTCTTTCCATGATGTGTGACTGACAGCTTTCACATGCCACTGTGCTCCATTGAGCTGCATTCCTTTCATACATTCCCCCCTGTGATGTCACCTATCTCCTACTTTGTTACTCCCCCTTATCCTACTCCTACACTGCACGGAATGTGCTCATTTCCAATGTAACAGTACGATTCACTATCCTACCACTCATTTACATAGGATTGCCTACTAATGCTTAGTTACATGTCTTACACTCAGCTTCCCCCCTTAGCAACCCCTACTCGGTGGCCATGTTGTTTTAGCCTGCTATTCCCTTCCATTGTAAATTCATGCTTTGCATAAACCCACATTTGTGGGTTTGATTTTTTTATTTTTCTGTTTTTTTATAGCGCAGCCCGTTTGCGCGGCGCTGAGCTATGTTAAAAAAAAAATTATTTTATGTTTGCATCGGGGTATGTTGCCAGTGGCCACATATTTGGCCATTGGCATGCTGCCTGGGACATTTGCAACCTTTATTTGGAACTGACAAGGCTCCATTGTGTTATTTGCAGAACTGTACTCAGTTATCAACTGAGTACATTTCTGCAGATAACATGGCTCTTACATGGGCAGATTTCTGCTTCCTGGTTTGCAAAATTACCTAATTTGCATGCCTTTCGGCTGCAAGTGAGGTAATTAGCATATCCACGCCCTGTCCGTGTAAGAGCCGTTTTAGGTGCTCTCTTACACGCACATTCAGGCTGTTCCTGGATCGCGATGGCTGCATGGAGTCTTACACTACTCTTAGACTCCATGCAAGCCATTGTGAATCCTGCCCATTATGTTCTTGTTTATCAATTCATTTATTACGTGCTCTTGTTTATTAATTTATTTATGCATTTGCTTTTGATGACTGGGAAAGTCCCAGTGCACAGAGCCAATTTACAGTGAAATATAAGGGAGATATGCACCAATTAAAATTTTATCAACCTTGCATCAAAACATATAAGAGAAGAGTATCCATTTCTGACTCTTCCTGTCAGAGTCAGCATCTCAGTAATCTGTGAGGATCTCAGTGCAGAGGTGCTGCTCACCAGGGTTAAGAGGAGTCAGTTGAGGTAACCTGGGTTAGAATAAGAGGTTACACAACTACCTCTCATTAAAGATGTAGCATGCATGCCCAACTAGAAAGAAATACTAAGTTAGGCTCAGAATATGCTGGAAATAATATTATTCCTTCAGTTGCCTCAGAATATCTAAGAATTCTTAAGGACACAGTGGTGGAACTGCTGCTGGAAACAGAAAAGGCTGCTTGCCCTGCACATGTAAGCACTAACTCATAAAAAATAGATAAAATGTGCAATACTGTGTATTAAAATTAAACAAGCAGTATACTGAAGGAAGAAGATATGCTGATTTCATGCAACAGTACTTTTTGGCCCCTCACACACCTCATCCATGCCAACCATCTGTTCCATTTGCTTCCCATCACCAGCCTGAGAACCAATTACAGCACAGACATCATCCAGGCAGCCATCAATCATTTTAAAATTAGAATGTTTAATAAAAACTGTTAAGTGAGAAAGACTGACTGATGGCATAGAAAGGAGGAATACAGAAGAGAATATTTAGTTAGTTTCTTAATAGTTTGTTTGTCTGTCTATCTATTAATGCAGTCTATTACATGTTTTTGCATGCTAACAGCTCACAGCACACTTTCTTGTTGTCACTTGCTCTGAATAGAAGTATCCTAACTCCCACTAGCTCCATCCTATTTAATTAATGAGCCCTCCACTGCCAGATCCTGTTGAACTTCTTAGCCCTACCAGAGCCCTGACTCTGACCTTAAACCTCCAACATGGTCCCAAACACTAACTGTAGCAGCCCTAACATTAAAGCCACCAATTGTTCCCTAATCCTAAAACTCCCCTCCCTAAAATGAAAATTCTGAACACTCCCTAACTCTAAAACTTCACAATTGCTCTCAAACAGTGCAGTCCTCAATTACTCCCTAAACCTAAAATTCCTCTCCCTCTTCCTCACCCTAAACTCCCATCCTACTCCCTAAGCTTAAAACTGGTCTGCCACTGCTTAACCCTAATGTCTCCTGATTATTTCCTAATACCCATTCCCCTCCTTTTCCCTAGCACTAAACTTCCCTTCTGCTCCATAACCTTAAAACTCCTGCTCCCTAAATCTAAGTCCTTTTCTCAGTCACTGCACAAAATCCTAACCTGCACCCCCTCCTCCCACCCCCTTGTCTGCTGCACCTCACCCAAACATCTATTTGAGTTTGCGTGTGTGAGCAGCTGCCCATTTGAGTTGCAAGATGCCAGAGGCCATTGCATCAAGAAAGTAGTCTTTGAGCACCTAGGACTTCAGTGCTTTTTCTAGATCCCTATCTGTCTGTCTATCTATGTATCTATCTACCTATCTATCTATCTATCTATCTAGTTGTCAATCTATTCATTTTGTCAAACAATCCACTGCCACAGCTATTTAAGCAGTTACAACTTTCCATCAGAGAATTACATTAGATAGTATACAATTCAATGCGAGAGGATGTTATGAAAAATATACAATAGAAAAGTAATGTTTACAGAATAAGCATGTGTAGAGGTAATGCACATTTTAAAACAAGAGGCAGTTGTCATTGTAACAGGTAAACAACAGTAGAGTTAAATGCTATCAACATAAATGAAATATTAGTATAATTTCAGGCATGCAATTAAATAATATTGAAATAGTCTAAACTGTGTGGTGATGTCTGCTGCATGATCCTAAGCTCTTATCCATTGTCAAGATAACATCACTTAATAGTTTGTGGTAAAGAGTTGTAGGCAGAAGGTGCATGCTTTGAGAATGCCTGCTCTCCTATTTCTTTGGAGAAGTTTGGCTTTGCTATTGTTATTGTATTGTCTGAAAATAACAGAATTAAATAACTGGTCTGTCTGTCTGTGCTGCAGTGCATGTGCTAGTGGTGGATGTTAAGAGCAGTTTAGTAGCTTGTATGTAAGGCAGTTAAGCAGTAGAGTGATTGTAGAAAGAGTGGTATAGAAAGAATGTAATGAACTAGCTGTTTGTAAACCAAGGAAAGAGTGAAATAATTGTTAGGGACATGGTGTTATTATTTGAAAGGAAGGAAAGGAAGAAAGAATATATGACATATTTTGGGGGGAGCACGTAGAGAAACAGGAGAATAAAGTAGTGTCAGTTGCTCAAAAGGTAGCATGGTTGCCTCTGCTCTGGATTCTCTCCTCCCACCAGGTAGTTAGATTACCATTCCAACACTGACACTACAGCGCAGCATAAGTGGGGTGCTGTACTCCTAACTGTGCCGTCCTTCAGATGAGGCATTAAACTGAGGCCTCATCTGCCTGAGTTGTTGGAAACTTTGAAGGATATAAAAGATCCCAGGGCACATATTGAAAAGAGTAGGAGAAGTTCTGTGGTGGGTGCCCTGGTCAGAGTTCCCCTAGTCAGTATAAATAATACCTCTCTGAGTCTCCCCTGAAAAGAGGTCATTGGCCAAGTGTGTCTAATCTGGTCAATAAAGTGTAAATAAATAAATATAGTAGACATAGTAAGAAATACATAAGAGGAGCTGTGTTATGAATAAAGTAAAATCTCATAAGTACAGGAAGTTGAAGAACAAATTAATTTGGAAATAGATACAGGACTGAATGTAAAAAGAAATAAAATTCAATAAGCAATACAAACAAAGAGGAGTTGGAAAAGGAAATCTGCATGAGGGCATTAAATATAGTGTGAAGACAGATTAATCTGAAAGAATTCCCAGGGGCAGATGGAAATTTTATAAAACTATGGGAGAAAAAGAAAAGTATAATTTTATAAATGTGCTTAATGAATGGCTAAAAATGTGACACAGAGGGAAGATGTATGCACTGAGATAATGAGATTTATCCAGAAGAAAGACGGAAAGGAGAGTTAAAAAATGAAAATGTAGAACACAGTAACTGTGATTATAAATTATTAACTAATAAAAATATTTCAGATAAGATTTAATAAAGTGATTAGAAACATAGTAGGAGAAGTAGTGCTTGAGAGAGACATGAAGCACATAAGGAAAAGGTCAGTTTTGATAAGGAAGTGCCCGGCAGTATTTCAGAAGTAAAAAAGAAGAAAACATGGCAAATGTGATTTGGAAAAGCTTTTCATACTCTGACTAATAAATAGTTATAAGCCCAATTAAGGATAGATAGAAAGTCTTAAGAGTGTTTAAGTCAGTGTATTACAAATCAAGCATGATGTTATTGGTGAACTGGTGGCTAGGCATGCAGTAAAGGTAAGGAAAGAGGTGATCAGTTAGTGGTACAATTTTGTATTAATGATGATTGCAGTGACTTAAAGTGTCAGAATATTTTTGGTGGGATGGATATAACATGAGAGACACAGAGAGAGCTAAATATATCTATTATGATAATGTCTGAAGATAGCTTGGTTATCATAGTGAAAAATATGATTTGCATGAAAGAGGTAATATTATGCATGTTAGACATGGTAGACATGAAGTATGTAGGGATGAACTTAAATTAAAGTAAAATGTTATCAGAGATATAGTAAGAAGAAGAGGTATATATTTTATTCAAAGTTAAATAAATGGGTCTATATTATAAGCACGAAAGACCTTTTCAGCGAACACGAAAACAGCGACACATATTGCCCAAACCGCGGAAACACTGAACACCCTAAACCGTGAAAATCAAAATCTCAAATCATCATAGTTGGCCAACCCCACTGCCCGCTGCATACTACCTACCCAAACAAAATAAATAAACTGAATACATACACTAAACAAAACCCTACTTTTAACCCTACACTAAACCTTGCATACATTACTATCTATGCACTTACCTTAACCTGCACCCTAACCCTAAGGTCTGTAACTATCGCACACTTACCTTAGGGAGCCATACCACAGAAGGGCCAACTATGACGATTCGACATTTCAAATTTTGTGCTTCAAAACGATCGGTGTTTTCGCGGTTTGCTGAATCCGTGTTTACATTTCCGTATTCACATAAGTGGACCTTAAGGGTTCTAATAGGGAACCAAATAAATATATTGCAACTGGGTTTTGGAAAAGAAGATATGTAAAATGAACAGTGGGAGAAGGTATTTATTGAGATTAAACAGATGAGCAGTTTAGGAAGACCATTCAAGCTGAACTCCCAGATGAAATTTAGTTACCAATTAATATAAACACATAATAACTGAGTATATGTTTTAATATAGTTTGCTATCACATCTAAATCAGATTAAAAGGAGAATTGTGTATAATGCAAAGGAAGCAGGAAGTTTGAGGTTAGTAAATCCAGTTGTATATTTTGCACGCTTACATATGTTTTGGGTTTTAAAGATGAGAAAGTATTAAAAAGGGATATAGGTGAGTAACTTTATAAATTAAAAAATATAGAGCATTTTGAAAGGATATGCCAAGGGGCAAAAGGGGAGCACTGGAAGAAAATGATATACAAGAATACAGCAAGAAATTGAGTTTGTAGAAAATAAATACTGAACAAATTTTGCAAAGTACTAAATGATATATGATAATAAAAATGTATTTTCTGGAACTTTGGAAGGAGTTAGCAGAGGAAAAAAAAGGAGGAATTTAGAGACGACAAAAAATTGAGTGAGTATAGGAAATGATCGATTTCTTGTAGGTATTATTATCTAACGAAGTACCTGTAATGCCAGACATGTTGTATATAAAGGAGGTAGAAAGAAAATGCAATATGAGTGCAGTGGAGGAAACAACTCAGCATGTGTTTTTAGAATACAAACCAGTGAACTTTTTTGTGGGTGGGGTAGAATACAGAAGGCATTAAAGATAATTTTGTGGAAAAATTCATATTAGTATCACTTTATACAGAAATTATAAAAATGTCAATTGCAGAAAAGTAGAATTGACAAGATGTGTAGCAAAATGGTTGGTTAAGGTAACAAAAAGGTGACAGAGGTTTTGAGTGAAGAATGATATCCACATGTATGTGTGTGTATGAGTATGTGTATATGCATGTATGTGTGTGTACACACACACACATATATAATATGGGTGTGTGTGTGTATGTATGTGTGTGTGTGTGTGTGTGTGTGTGTGTGTGTGTGTGTGTGTGTGTGTGTTCCTAGGTCTGTACTAGGCTAATGAACACCAGGGCCTTTATAAGACTAGCTGAGCAACTCAATCCAATTGAGTCCCTGTGTAAAGTTGGGCGCTGGGCTGGCAACTCGACACTGTAAAACTCCACTGCCAATCATGAGCGATCAGTTGATCCGCTGTGGTGACCTCTAACCGGGAAAAAGCTGAAAGAAGAAGAAGTAAGAAAGCTAACATGCTTCCTTAAAGAATGGACAGCAGGAAAACAATCTGTATGTGTTTCTCTATCATATGACACTATGTATTTGTGTAGAAACAAATTTATTTGTGTATGTTACACCTCTCACATCATTTATGCTGAAGGTGAAGTAAAATGTTGTACAGTGTCACTAAAGCTGCAACAGTAGTACATGTGGTTTGTTATAAAAAGTTATTTATTAATTACTGGTTTTAAAGTGACAGAGTTTGGTGCTGCATCAATGTATATTCTGCAAGTTTTTGTGGGCAACAGACTGTGAATGCAATTATAACTAGACTTTGATTTCAGCAGAATCCATCCATCAAAACCTTACTGTCTTAAGAAGACTTTGGTTCCAGCACAGTAAGCAGCACCTTGATAATTAATTTTTCAATGGTGAGCCTACCTGCATTTGAAAATAGAGGGAGTGCTAAGGCCTGAAAAGGGTCACTTCAGTAAAACTGCAGTAACTAACATTTGTACATATGTGTAAGTCCTAAACAGAAATACTCCAGTTTATGCAGCTTGCAGCAGTAAAGCTTCTCAGATGTCTGAATCCAGATTGAGCCTGCAGTGCAGGAAAGTCACAGTGTCATAAATTCTCCAGGAAAGGTGAACACCAACTTTTCACAACAGTTCACTGCCTGCTGTATTGCCAGCTTCTCAAGTGACTCTGAAATATTTTCAGCTATCTGCAACAACAGCCTGATCACCTGTTCTCTTGCTAAGTGGTAAGACCTTTCCTGTGTCACATTTTTAGTATGGATGCTATTAGACAGAATTCATGCGGGTGTAAGCCAAGCTTTACTCTTAATGTAGGAGAACAACCAGATAAAATATGAAGTAAACTGCAATGTTGATATACACAGCACATTAGTAAATGTAAAACCTTATTAGGGCAAGTTGATAGTAAGGCATTATGCAAATGTATTACAATATTTGACTGGTATCTCAAAGAAAACCATGTGGGGTATGACAAATGTTTATTGTATAAATCATATGAAACTACTTTTTGCGTACAATGTCATAAAACATTATTCAAAGGTTAGACTGTACAGACAAAAAAGTTTAGTAGTAAAGAACCAGGAAAATTTAATATGCTTACATTATATTCAGATGTTGAACAGCTATGTCTTGTCACCACATGTAAATGGTTTATTTCAGAGTTACAACAGTAGTCAAATCAGTTACTGACAGAACCTCCAGTATATTTTGTTACAAAAGAATGTAATAAACGTCTAAAAGACAGACAAAATGAATTCAGGAAGTTTATACAAGTTATAGAAACATTTTTGCAAACGTGCATAGGAGTTTTAGATTCAGCAGAATAGATTACTGAGAAATATCATGAAGACCATGCAACATTACAGAAAACTGTTGAACAGCAGTTATAGGATAAAGAAAATAAAGTAGCTGCACTGACAGAGACTCACTTCCTGCATACAACAGCTGAGCTTAAGAAAACATTGCAAAAGAGCAGGAAACTACTGCTGATCTGTACAAAAGAGATATATGCTATAATATGTTTGTGTTTTGAAAATGGTTAAGCATACATGTTAGGATCTGATGTATGGAAAAATCATTCTCAAATGTTTTAAAACTTTCATTCAGTTAAAGCAAGACATTTATCAGTACTACAGTAAAGTAGAGCATATGACTGCCATTCTCATAGCATAGTCAAACGGTACACAAAACAGTTCTAGTGCATAAAAATCAAATGAAAATAGTTACTAATGGTAAAGAACTGAAGTCACAAGACTGACAAACGTATTTTCTTTTCATCTAAAGTATAATGCACAACAGGAAAGGCAGACAACAGCAAATGTAAATAATGTAAATATAAACGTGTTAGTTAAGCCAATATCTATTTTGTTTTTTTTTTACAATTTTTTTATAATTGTATAGTAACACCATATCAAACAGTTAAAGTTCTGAATTTTAAAAAGAAATAAAATCACAGATGGTATTAGTCAAGCAATCTTTGTAAAATGAATGGCAGGGCAGTTAAATAAAATAAAAAAAATACTGAAATCAAAGTTACAGAAATTATGTAAGCTAATTGCAAAAGAATATTTATTTATGTAGTATAAATGCATAGTTATGCAAATCACAAATACTTATTATAATTCTAAGTGTTTTATAACTGCATTATAATATCAAGCTGCAAGTGTACTAACAGATAATTAAAGGAAAAATGCTAAAAGGGTTAACTATGGTTTACAAAGTCTAAAATGTGAGCTCAGACCTCCCCAGACTGCATAAATAGTTACAGGAAATATTGAGCAGATACTACATGGGGAGGGGTACTTTCTCGGTTTTACACTGACTATGTGAGCAGTATTGCAAAAGGGTCTAAAATAAAGCTACAGGAAGAAGTAATATCTCATTCCTTCTTGACAATACTCTTTTAGGGGAAGGGGAAAACAGGTATCAGTGTATTAGCTATACAAGAGAGAGTAAAGATATGTAAAAATTGAGCAAGACTGGTCACTATTTTTTAATATGTTTTTTGGCAAGACAATGTTGGTATGCAAAAAGCATGAATGTTTCTAATTGCTGGGTATGTAGTTGCCTCTGGTGGCAATTCCACTTGATACTTCTAAACAGACATAAACATTTTCCAAGATTTTGCTTGATGTTAATGTTACTAAATTTGTAAGATTAGACTAAATGTACTTTACAGTCTTTGTATGTACAAACACCAAATAATTCAGGACAAATTAAATTAATGTCTAGCAATGAATATGTGTGGAGAACCATGTTTAAGAAATGAGTCCAGGGTACCTACTAGATTGAAATGCATGAGTAGCAAGCAGTCTATGTCACTATATACTGTATTGGATACATTGTAAAGTAACAAGTTCAAACGTAATTTGTCAAGTTGTAATTTTATCACTAATTGTAATTTTATCACTGTTTTTTGGACCATCATTTTATCTGTACTAATATTGGTTACCCCAGTTAGAGGAAAATTATATTAAAATATTGTACTCATACAGCTAATGGACTAATATGTACAGAGCATTCTTTAGTGTATTAATCATGTTTTTTTAAATCTTCAAGTATTAAATATACTGAAATAATTACATTCAAATATTTATTACTAAGCCCAGTTCAGTACTTTACCAAGGTGTTTAATATGTTCACTTCACTGTCAACCAAGGTGTTAATGGGCAGTTCAGAAATATGACCACAATGTTATAGTTAAAATGACATTAAAACTGTATATTTTTAGTACTAAATAACATTTGCAGTAGTACACAGTTTTTGTCTCTTATAGATATTAGTCTATCTCTAATCATTTGGTATAAAATGATTAATAAAAGTAAACAGTTAATTCAACAGTTGCAAAGAGTTAATAAAAAGTTCTAAGTCAGAAATTGGGTTCTGTGATTGCAAGAGAGCAAATTAATCAAGTTAAAACTAAAGCAGATCAGGCACATAACTGGTGAAATATTTTCACAGAATGGTCTGCAAAAGAAAAAGTTGTTAGACACATTTAGTTTTGGTAGTACTACTTAATATCATTGTATTAACTGTGTAAAATTGCATTTTGACTTTTATCAAAAGAAGACTAACTCCGGGATTCATGAAGCTTGTGCCAGGTGCAGGCGTAGCGTAGGCGGTATAATGCCAAATATGGCCACCGAGTGATTCAGGTATGATCCAATTCCACGTGCACTACCAGCGTACGCCAGATCTGCGCAGCCCTTGGATCAGGTATGCTAATCACCCCATGCGCAGTACTGCACCATGCAAATGAAGGTACATAGCGATTCATTAAGTGGTGCAGGCGTAGCGTAAGCCCACAGAAATGTAAACCAAAAAAAAGTTTACATTTTGACAAACAGAACATCGGAGCTATGAAAGCGGACCAGACTCATGTATTAGAAAGTTAACATATGCCAATGGTTAAATATACAGCCAATGGCATAAAAAAAGATGCACAACACCTAAAAAACAACATTTGATGTTATGTCCACAGTAACGGAAAGTACAACTGCAGGGCATGTGTGTGCCAACGGGAACACAAGGAAAATATATACAATTGTCATAAAATCGCAATGTAATACAAATCATGAATTCACCATAATACTCAATGGTATGCATGGTACACCACAACCAATCTGCAAGGGTTGCTAAGGGTCTGTGACAGTGTTCAGCACACCATAGCTCAAACAGGAAGGTTAGGGGAAGAAAATAAGGAAATGCCACAGTAGGGTAATTGGAGTACAACTGAGCAATTAACACCGTTTAACTCACAGTGGGCAATCGACAGCAGCTAACAAGTCTGCTCACAGCAACCTGCAAAACAGGATAGGGGAGGTGTTGTATTGCAAAGAAAAGAGAACTGTCACTGCAGAGCAAAGCAAACCTGCAGTAGATCAGCCATAGAACACATTTTGCAAGATAAGCTAGGCTTTGGAAAGTACAAAAGAAAGCAGGATGCTGGATGCATGCCATAAAATGGGAGGGGAAACATTAAGAAATGTTAAGGGAAGGGTAACAGGTAATCCACAGCAGTTAAATGTAATTCAACACCAAAGGCACCACAATAGCAGTACCTGTGGTAAAACACATAAGATACCCTGTAGCTCCGATTGTACATACACACCCTATAACATCATCAGTGTTCAAAGCACAATAGTATAAAGTGTGAAGGCACCTCACACACACCTGTGTATTCCCAACCACTGCACCATCGGTGTACACAGACAGGGAACTTTTACAATGTACATGTTGGGAGCTGACATAGCTGTGATTCATCACCATGTGTTAGAGACTGAAGGTGTTGTGGAGGATGATGCTGACAACCACCGCAAGCCCCGGAGGAGGAGAAGAGTGTTCAGACCAAGGGTAACTTACCAAGGGCTACATGATCTGGAGATAGTAGAGGTGTACAGGGTGGACAGGGACATCTTACAGCAAATAGTTGAGCTGTGCCGGCCATGCCTGAGATCCAGAAACAACAGAGGGGAACCCATCCCAGTGGACACGAAGGTATGTGTAAGCTTGAGAATACTAGCCACAGGTACCTTTCAAAGGCCAACTGGAGATATAATGGGGATCTCACAGGCATCAGCATCCAGGGTACTACACCAGTTCCTGGATGCCATGTTATCACATGCCAATGAGCATATATACTTCCCCCAACTCAGGAGGAGTTGGCTAGCAATATGCATCTCTTCCACCATGTGGCACACTACCCGGAGGTACTGGGTGCAATAGACTGCACGCACATACATATCAAGTCACCACCCGGTGAGCATGGTAGGCACTACATAAACCACAAGGGATGCCACTCCATCAACTGCCAAGTCATGTGCAATGCCCAGGGCATTATCATGGATGTGTGTACTGGCAGCCCTGGAAGCTACCATGACTCCCACATCTGGCATGCCTCACAGCTGTATCAGGTATTTGTCAGGGGGACATCCCACATGGCCACCTTGTGGGGGATGCTGGCTATGCACTGGAGCCGTGGATGATGACTCCCATCAGAAATGCACACACACCCATGCAAAAACGCCATAATGAGGCATACGCACAAACCAGAATCATCATACAGCGTGTGTTTGAGATGCTGAAATCAAGGTTCTGTTGCTTGGACATATCTGGTGGAGCCTTGCAGTACTCTCCAGGCACGTGTGCCCAAATCGTCATAGTATGTGTCATGCTACATAATATGATCCTGCGGAAACTGCTGCAGCAGGGACATAATGGTGAAGGCTCTCACAGCCCACCGCAATTGCCAAGGCCATCACAGGCACAGAGGGATTCAGACCATGAACACCCTGTGCCAGCCCCAGTAGGCAGACGGAGGCGTGCCCAATATGCCCACACCTTGGCAAAGAGGGAACGTATAGCACATACACTGACAGTGTAGGCACCTACGGACTGACACACCTCTCCACCTGCACACACAGTAAACTGGATGGCACACACACACGACCACCTGTAAATTGTAATGTATAGGTGGTCTACTGTGTGAATCCTACATAGGCAGCCCTCAACCATTGCACACACAACAGCTATTGGAACAAGGAATGTCAACACCTGAACAGTACACGCACCTAACAGCATATGTTGATACTGTATGTATAGGTTCCTAGGTACATCGGTAGGTACATGCCCGATTGTCAGTGACCATTCATCAACCAAGGCAAACAGTGTCTGCTGTCACCACCACATTGATTAACCAACTGTCCCTCAGTGGAGCAGAGTCAATTGCGGGATCCATGTGTGTAATCACTGTTCCCCACACACTCTGCATGGATTCCCTGGTGTGTTAATGAGGGGCTCCATATAATGTAATTAGGGATGTAGTGGCAAAGCATGGGGAGTACCCATGACAGGTATCTGTCACCCCAGCATGCTCCACTTATGGTTGTGTGAAGGTGTAGCACATTATAGTGTGTGGCTCACTGTGACATACATTCCCAATGCTGGAGCACATCCATTAAACATCACTTGGACATACCATTAATAGGTCTCATCCATATGTAAACTAACTGAGTTACACATTTGATTGCAGTATGGAGTAACAGCCATAGTACAGTCCACATACAAAACACCATAAAAATGTGTACAAATCCCAGATGCCCAAGTGGTAAATGCACTGACTGTCGTGCATGTTCCCGGTTCCACGTCCTGCAATGGCCGTTATGTAATCCCGAAGGCACGAATAATGGCTGTTGGATGCAGGTCATTTCAGGTTTAGCACATGTTAGTGGGTTTATGTGTTGGCAAGTGCTGGTAAGCATTGTTTAAACATGACTATACGGATATGCGCGAAAAGGGCTAAGCTTTGCTGAATATTGCGCAGATCATGGTCAACGATGTCCAGAACAGGTGAAACTAGCATTATTCACCCCATGTACTAATAGTGCCTGCTCTGAAGGGTAAAATGACCACTGCCAGGAGTAGAACACGCAATAATGTACACAATCACCTAACACTAAGCTACCCGAGATGTACCAATGGCAGGTGTGTATTCTGACAGGTTAAAACACAAACGTGCGGAGTCCAGGAAACAGTATACACCGCCATGTACACAACGAAAGGTGTGTTCTCCCTCTCGCGCTCTCTCTATATATATATATATATTTATATATATATATATATATATATATATATATATATATATATATATAATAGAGATAGAAAGTGTGATAGAGAGATATATATGTCGATATATACAGATTCACCTATATCTGCAAATATATAGATAGGTCAATGACATGTACACAACCATGGAGGTAAAAATAAATAGGATACTGCCAACTACCGAATGTTTCACATACCGACACGAGTAATCACGAGGCTTAAAGACTGAAAGACCACAGCACCGGAACATTAGAAATGTGAGTAATACTATCACGATGTTTAGGGACATTTAGTTATCACTGCTGGTGCTGCAGTCCAGGTAGGTACGGTGTTCAACTGTGTTTGTGATTGCTGTAGTCTGTGTAAGTGTGTGTTGAGGGTGCCATGTGCATTTCTGTGGGACTGTAATGTGTGTGTGTGTGTGTGTGTGTGTGTGTGTGTGTGTGTGTGTGTGTGTGTGTGTGTGTGTGTGTGTGTGTGTGTGTTTGCATCGTGTGTCTGTTAGTACTAACTCGGAGGTAGATCATTATGGTAGGTGTGGTCATAGCTGGCCGTAGGCATATGGTTACCACCTGTCTAACTTTAAGAGGGACAGCCCCTCCCTGGGCAGTTGTGTCCTGACAACAAATATTAAAAAGGGCAAATGTCCGAGATTGTAGGACATAATTATGTCCCATATATTATGTAATAGTTGCATTAAATAGTTATTCCTGTATCTAAAATACGCAAATGTTACATGAAATATGATAAGTAGCTAAAGTGTTACAAGAATAAGTATGTATTTAGGATAAAAGTACGTTCTATCCTGTATACTGACCATGGGTATGTGTCGGCCGGTAAACACCGATGTGTGTCCTGCAAATGTCCCACTATGGCCATTTGAAAAGGTGGCAACCCATGCCAAAGAGGTTCAGTCACCAACACAACTGCAATGAGTGCAAATATCTGTGACAGAAATGCACGAGACAGCTGCCATTTAGTAACATTCCCTTACATATCAATGTATTTCTGGAGGTATTGAAGTATCAACCTCACCTGCATGCTATATAGGAACCAATTAACAATGGCTCAATGTATAAGCCCGCAACAACCATAGTTTTAGTCTACTAAATGATAGATCTTCAATTAGGAAAGGAGCCCACACACATATATGGAATATGTAGAAATGCAGTCCCCACAAATCTGTCTATGCTATGTACATCCACCTACATCTCCCCCACACCTGAAACAATTGCAATACAGACTGTAATAACATCACAAACATCCACTCACTCAATTACATCTGCAGAAGCGTTAACATACCTTGTGAGAGACACATTTGTAATGGCGCCATGTGATATAGTAGCTGTTGTATAATGGAACAGATGGCGATGTTACAGGTTTTGTTTGCAATAGTCCCTTATCAGATGGTTGAGATGACAGGTACACTCACATGTAGAACCACATACTCTAGCCATCACACACAATCCACGGGGACATGAATTCAAAATATCCTTGTCTCTCCAAATAGCAGTTGCAATTCCTCACAACAAAACACATACAGGCCGTCTCCCCGAAGGTAGGGCAAAAGAGCAACGCCCAAGTGAAGAATTCAATTATACCCCACTGTTGCCACGTAATTGGTGAATGGAGTAGCTGCACAGCTGATGTGCATGTAATAATTTACTCAGGAACACCAATTGGCGGCAGGATACCACATGTTCCAGGTATCTACGTATATAAGGATGCCTTGCCATACATTCAAACCGTATGCTCATACCATAGAACCGTTTAAACAGTAAAGGTGTAAGAGAGATATTTACAAAGACTCGGAACGCTAACAAGGTATGTAAAACACTCAGAATGTTAGAGTATGTAGAGCCTGTTTTGTATTAATTAAAGTTTACGCAATGCCTAAAGTGGGAAAAGTATTATGTAGTGATGTCTTGTTGAGCATAGTAACGCTTGTAGAAATTGTGTGTCCTGCTGTGGGCCACAAGGTAAACATCTCATACACCACAAGGGATGTTACATGAGGGCTTTAAACACAACAATTCCACACCACCCACCGTCAGTGGTAGGGTTTGTCCAACAAGTACATGCCATAGCAGGGGATAGTATATGTTGATATACTGTCACAGTAGGCATGTGTATGGGCATATAACGAGAATAACATGCCTAAGGTGGTCCTGCTATGCAAACAAGGTAACCCCAAGCTACCATATAGGTGGCAATCCACTAAGCACAGAAGAGGTTATCAGGGACCTGGGGACCCAGGTTGACAGTGGCCTTTCTTTTGACACTCACATTGCTAAAGTGGTTAGAAAGACCTTCTACATTGCCCACCTGATCATGAAGGGATTCACATCCAGATCTAGTGAGGTCATTGTTCCCCTGTACTCTTCACTTATCAGACCAATGATCGAGTACAATGCCCCATTCGGGATGTATCTCACCCGACATCTGCAGCAATTGGAGAGACCCCAAAGTTCCTCACCAAAAAGGATAAAGGGACTCCAAAATCTGTCATATGCTGCCAGATTGAAGAAACTCCAGCTCTATTCAGTCGCATACCGCCTGCTCAGAGGTGACATGTGCCTGACATACAAGGCCATGTCCAACCCGGAATTAATGGACATGCTCCACCTCAAAAATCCAAATCCACCAAAACCACTAGAGCAAGCTTATTTTAAACCTTAGCACGGATATAAATAGGGCGTGCTGGGACGTGGAGGGGGATAGATTTATCACTCAGAGACTCCCTATGCTGTGGAATAAAATCCCGTCCATGTGAGGCAGAGCACCTCGCTGACTCTGTTCAAGAGAAATCTAGACCTGTGGATGGCACAGAGATCATTAGGGTTACCCCAGGAATCATCTCTGTCACTGCTGCTGGACAGGCACAACAAACTAATGGGCACAGTATTTTTCATATAAGGGTGCGATTAATTTGGCTAGGCTTATAAATGCCTTAGGGCAGATAGCCTAGTATAAACCTATGAACCTATGAACCTATTATTGGATAATGTTTAAAATATGTGTAATGTATAGTATTGTAGGTAGATATGTCAGATATTCTACACAGCATAACTGTTATATCATGCAAACAAAAGGTATCGTCTATTGGCATGTACAATACACAATAACAGGATACATATGGCTTGTAGTCACGGAACACTGTAACAGCATGATAGCTAATTGAAATGGAAGAGCTACTCAATTATCCATGCACAAAGGGCATGTAATAGCTTCAAAGGTTCATAGTTAGGTACTATGCTGTCTGGCCAAGTCCATTTGTAAGCCCAACTACAGTGTTTTCACTGGCAGCACCTCCCTAGTGTAGTGTCCTGTGTCTGTGAACAGCAGAGCCATTTGTTACCTGCACCTGTGTACAGTACAGCCACTGTAGTGATCCCTAGTGTACATGTGTGTCTCCCATCCACCCATTGAGGTATCTCATGAAGAGTGCTAGTGAGTGCCCCTGCTTGATGTACATAGGAATCATGTTCCAAAGCATGGTGAGGGTCTGGTTCAGGAATGTATCCCTCAAGCGCGTCCCACTCATCATTGCATTTGTGTACATATCCATGAGCATGTTGCTCTCAGTGGCTTTTGCTTATGTTGCTTATGTGGAGTATATCCATCAATATTGTTGTGGACATGGGCCCCGTATGTTCAGCAGAGGTCACCCCTGAGTATGCAGTATGCAAATGTGTACAGTTGTGGTGTCTGTAGTTGTGCTGCATACATCATCCATCGGAGGTCAATAATCCTCATGGTGTGTTAATGTTGTGGTATGTAAAACCATTGCTGTTCTGTAAGGTACACCCCAAAAGGGGTGTTGTACCCTTGAATGTGTGTCATATGTCAGGAGTATAGAGGTACAATGGGTGCCTTTGTTCCAGCTACAAACCCATTACAGATAAGGGTGGCCATGTAGAAGGATATCCATGCCACATTGGCAATATGGTTATCAAAGGAGTGGGTACTATATACGTGTGTACTAAGATCCCGTATAATGTCACATGTATGTAGGGCACTACCACGTATGTGATAGTCAGTGGGTGATTGGTGTAATCTAAAGGGGATGTTTATGCACCTTGTGTCATGCAGCTTGAGGCCATGTTGTCGACACCAGGTATCCGTCACAGTGACACCCTTATGGAGGGTGTCTGTATCAGCTGGTGGATCAGTCATGGCTCTTTGTTTGCAATCATCTTGAAACCTATTCAGGGAAAGTCCCTCTGTGCTAGCCTGTACCTCAGGGAAGCATATACTGAAGATGAGGGGCCCTATGACCAAGGACTGCGGTACGCCAAGTGTAACTGAATTACAGTAGGTACTATGGTATGCTACCCTCACTGTCCATGAGGCAATTTGCATAACATCTCGAGATGTAGGGGTCGATGTGCAGGTGGATGTGTATGTTGTCAATATCAGAATGGAGAACGGTGCTGAAAGCCAATGAGAGGACAATGTAGGCTGTGTGGACCCCCTTACCATCATCAACTACCCTGGTAACTGTATCAAAGGAGTCCACCAGGTGTAGGAGCCATGGTCTGGCCCTAACAAATCCAACCTGGGTGGCATCAAAGGTCTGGAGCCCACCAATGTCTCTGTGAATGACTTCCATGATGATGTGCCCCATAGCCTTGCAGCACAGTCCAGTCAGGTGTATAGGCAATAGTCCCTCTGGTTCATTGTGGCGCCACCTGTGTGGAGTGTGATAACTGTTGCTGTGCACCATTCAGGAGCCACAATGTCTGATACAAGGCTATTAGTGAATCTGGTGGCCAAGTGGGGAGCCATGTCATTCTGAGGTTTGTATAAATCGCAGCCTGGGATGTTGGACGGTCACATGGAATCTGTGTTCCAGGCCTTAGAGAGTGCAGGTTGGAACTGCGTAGTTGTGACCCCAGGGACTCTGCATTGCTCCTCTATAGATTTTGGCCCTGTAGGGAGTGAGAGGGTGTAAAGTTAGCATTGAACCTATCTGACAGGATGTTGCCAATATCAGTTGGTCCTGTAATGTTCTTGCCTAACCGTCGTATGTCAGAGCAGATGTGGGTATTGCCATCGAGTACTGACATACCTCCATAATGCTTTGTGGTAGTCCTTGGAATGTGTCGCAGTAATGTTTATGTAGCTAGCTTTGGAGGATGTGATAAGGGATCCTGGATTCCTACTGAGGCTGGCCAGTGAACTACCCCACCCATGGGATTGTACTCCACTTTGCAACAGCCTCCACCTTTTGTTGTACATTATGTCCATGGAACTGGATCCCTAGAGTGGCGTCTGTTATCTGGTGGGTACCATCATGGCTCTGTTTGGGCTAGCATGATCCATCCAGTCGTGTAAGTGCTAATGAAGTGCACTGGTGTATGTTTCAGCGTTTGTAAGTACATTGTCCATCTGCACAGGTGTCATGATGTTTACTACCATTGTCATAAGATGACTGAAGTAGGCCTTGTAGAAATCTTGTACTTTGTATTCTGTCAAGGGTGTGGTGCCGGGATGTGGATAACAAGGGTGATTAGCATGCGTTCAGAAACTACCAATGAGGGGATAACCCCAGGTGTGGAACACCAGTCACATGTTGGTAATGTCCATGTCTAGGATATTGTTGGCCTTGGTGGTGGTGTGTATGGGTTGATCCAGCCGAGTAGAGGTTATGAATCCCAGAAAGCGTTAGCCTAATGTGTCGGTACATGAGTAGGTATCCCAGTTAAGTGTGGGGTAGTGTCAGTCTCACATCAGTAGTTCCTGTCTAAACCCTACTGTCCAGTACACCAAGAAATGCGGGCCAGTAACTGTGGGGTATGATGTGGAACCCGTAACAAGTTACAATGTGTATAGCAGTTCTGGCCACAGTTAGTTACATGTGGATTACCTCTGATGCATTGTGCTAAGTAACCAGCCTCGAGGTGTGTACATCCTTGTGAAATATGGACACACCTCCGCCGTGGGTGTTCCCATCCTGGTTACATGACTAAAAGGTGTAGTCTGCTTATAACCTGTCAGTGCAGGTGTGCTCTCCGGAGCCTAGAAGCAGGTCTCAGTCACTGCAGAGATATCGAAGTGGTCCATTACAAGGAGTGCCTCACCTATGTGCATTAGAGATGAAGATGTCAAGCACTGAGTAACACTACCCCAGGTTTTGCTTGCCTGTTCCTGTTCTGGTGGTGAATATGTTATTGGAAACTGTCCAAGACAGGCAGTGTAGGAGCAGCAAGAGCCTTACATGTTATCTGTAATCCCAGGGCCGACAGGTGCAGGTCATCTGTGCCAAAGCATCATGTTTTGTTGACCATGTCATTCAAAGCAGACAGATAATGGATGCCTGTGGAATGACAGCAGAAGCATAGGCAACTGTTGAAGTGAAACATTCAGTCGTTGTACAGTGGTATCAGTCTGAATTAATGCAGAATGCTTCTCAGGGCTTGCGCGATACCTTCTGGGCTACAAGACCGGGGAGCTATTGCATGTCCCTGTACATGTAGTCCAGGAAGTTACATCTCAGGGCAGTCACACTAACATGGAGAATGACAATCAAATTGTACCTGGTGAGGTGTGGCATGGGTGCATAGGTTATGTTGCGGATCCTGTTACCCGACAGCCAGATGTAAATGACTATCGTCTTGTGTAGCCTGCTGAGTGGGACATCAGTGTGACCGCCTACAGAGTCACCTATGACTGGTGTGTTGGTTATGTTATAACACCCTACTGGCTGTAGTTGATGGGCACACATGAGTCTGTGGGTTATAAGTAATTGGTGTTGTGTTTGGTGATGGGGGCTGCCTCTGTTGCCTACACAGAGAGTATGGAGAGGTTCTGCAAATGTCATAGTCATACTATGTGTGGGCTGTGGTGGTGGAGATCTAGTGAGACTATGTGATGAGTGGGGTGTGTTGCAAATGTTTAACGTCCCCACATGAATGTCAGGTTCAGTCTGGGTTGGAGAGAGCATTACTCCCAGCATGGCTACATATGTGCATCTCCCACAGGCTGTAGTGTCGTATGTTGGGAGATGAGCAGTCATTGTGTACATGAGACAATTGCTCTATTGCCTCATGTTTGCCATATTCATCATATAGACAGGCAAAAACACTGGTAAGTGACACTTGGACATACCTGTATATTCAACCATGTCTCACAAAATATGTGAGGTACGTGTGTACAACAGCTGTTGTACTGTAAGCAAGCTGGAAGTGTAAGGACAAACAGTGTACTTGTAGGAAATTAGTTGGAATGGGTGCTATAGTAATTAGTAGCTCATGAAGTGCTTAAATGTTCTGAACAAGTGCTGAGCATGAATATGCAATACAGATAGGGTGTTGGATAATATAAACCCACTGCAACCCACAAGTGGAGACACCAGTCATAATTTGAGGCATTGCACTATTACCCTGCTGAGTATGGTCTGCAAGTCTATGAACCTTTATCAACGTAGATGTTAGCAGTACAGATGTAGATGACAGTACGGATGATTTCACATTGCATAGCATACCTGTGACAGGTCATAGGACATCATCACCCATACTGTGTTCCAGCTACACTGAGTATACTAGATGTACCTTTGTATGTCACAGGAGTGTTCTACCAGTGGCCTGTTGACAGAAGCAACACTGCAAAAGGTGTCTGAGTGACATGTGCATATCACACCAGTGACAGCTGCAGTAAAACAGGGTTAATGTTTTGTACTCCCCCCTCATTGTAGCCCATACCACACAGACAAATGGGAAGCATCTGCGTATGTAAGGATGTGAATGGCCATGACCTAGGAGCAATAGCTGTCTCAGTGTTGTGGACAACATACAGAATGGGCTTTGTGGGTGTGGTGTGTGACATATGTGCACAATCTGACAGCTGCTAATAGCATTGTCACCGCTAGGTGAATAACCCTGTACCCATTAACTAACACCTAGGCAGCGGTCAACATTATGGACACTGTGTGTAAGGGATGGTGCTGTGCAGTTCACCTCCCTGAGCTGGAGACGTCTCCAGGCCTATTTGGGAGTCATACGAGGCACCCATGTCATGACAGGGTGCTATCCATGAGCACTCAGGTGACCAATATCAGATCACATATCACCTTTAAAGGGTATTGGCCATGCGTGGATGGGCAACACCAGCCTTCACAATCCTCACCTCCACTATGCAGCATGCTGGCTACCTTGCATAAAGACATGTGCAACACTGTGATGTTGGACATGCTACATGTACATATCCTGATCTGAAAGACATACATCATGGACAGCCACCTTCCTACTACAAGGATCGCCACATGCTGGACAGATCCCTGTGCCATACATGTTACATACTCCTGCCATACCATGCAACCCTGTTCATCAAAGCTGCACATGTCATCTCTGTCATACATGGTGCGATGACCGCATGGTAGATGTATCATTAACTGTCTGGATCAGTAATGTGGCACTGATGCACCTGGCAGTGGCAAAATGGCTGTCGGATACAGCTAGAAAACCTCACATCCTATGTCCATACATGGCCCAGGGCATACACACAACTGCATGACCTTGCCCGTACATGCTATAGTTGATAACCATCCCTGCAAATAACGTCTGGCTAGCCATTGTCCCATGTGTATCACATGTGCAACACAGGCGATACGTGGCAGGATGTTGAACTGCTGTACAGTGCCGTGTAGATGTATATGGCAAAACACATGCATGTAAAGGTTTCTGTGCACATGTCTGCATTGTCACTGCTCATGTCCGTTAAGGCAGTGTATGTGTTGATATGTGACATATACACAGCATCAAGGTCAACAGCATTACTGTGGACACATCCAGGCATGTGCTGATAGGTAAGAACACCAGTACAGGCAAACAGACATGCTAAAATCAAGACAGCATTCACATGGAGTATGAGCAATGTAATGAGGTGACACACATATATGGTGATGATATCCAATGCACAACAGATGTTATATGTGTGTGACACAAACATGTCAGTCATGTCAGTGTCATGACGATTTGCAAAGATAACTGTTCATATGTACTAGATTTAATACAAATGTATGTGCAGCTGTATCTCTGTACATCTCTGTGATACTGTGACCTGTCTCCATCATTATGTCTTCCAGATAATGCCTCATTCATACCTGCCAGTGTATAGCTGCCTGGAGGATGATGCCCTCATACCGTACCTCCATGATAACTATGAGGTATTGTTCAGCCATGTGCCACAGCATGCCCAGCAGCATGACGACCTGTGGCAGGAACTTTGCAGGAGGGTTAATGATGTGGGTGACCATAACCGCACCTACCAGCAGGTGCACAGACACTGCACAGACCTGATAAGACATGCGAAACAGCGTGCCAATGCAATCACCAGGAAACAAGGTAGAACAGGTGGTGGGCCACCAACCCAGCCCCCACTGACACTTACCGAGGAGTTACTGGCCAGCATGGGGACACCCTCAGAACAGCATCCACAAACACTAGCTGCCATCGTGGAGGTGGGTATCTCCCAACCACCGAGCCTGGAGTTGCCTGGTAAGTCACTACTGCACATATAACTATTATATCCCATTTAGTTACATGTGTCACTGTACAATATGTAATGTAACATCATATGCAAGGTATGTTTACACACATGGCGCATACTATAGTATGCTACCCTGTGTTCACACATGGCCATGGAGGATGGCCAGAGACATGTAGCAACACACAGTAGATGTGATGTGTATACACCCTGTTGCACATTGTCCACACATGGTCCAACTATAGCCTTTGTTGAATGGTTATATAGTTGATGTGGAACACTGGACATCCTAAAAGCCTGTGCACAACTTGTGGAGGTGTCACTTAATTCGACCATATAAGATGTGTAGAACATCATGACTGTGTCACAGCATGACAGTAGTCACCTGTACAGCTTCCACAGACATAGACACCACATCAGGGCACAGATACCGTACATTTCCATTGCTGCTGTTGGACATCACTGTCAGCCATGCACCTCGTGTGTGTGGTACATAAATGTCATGTGGGCCATGGTGTATTGACAAGTCTGTCATGTATGGACACGGTTGCCAGGCAGGTAAGACATTTTAGTAGTTGTGCAGGAGTGTCATCCATAGGTCTTCCAGTGACCTGTCACATGACACAGCATGGTTTAGTGTGTATACACCTCAGTGACGTGGGTCACAATCCACAGTAGTTATGTAATGTGTATGCACGCAGTCATGGCTATGCACTGTGTGTGTATTCCACACTGTATAGCAATATAGACACCTCATGATGCCATGCAATGGCACAGTGTCTGTACTTGACACTGTATAGCAATGTAGACGCCTCATACTACCCTTCAATGCTCATGCACATCTGCTAAAAGTGCATTCTATCTGTAGGGCATACAGACAACACTGCAATGTGATACCCATTACACCGCTGTACATGTGTCAGGACACCATTGTGTCAGACATGTATGCATGTCAATGCACACGTCAGCAGATTACATGTCATACTACATGTTAATGTCAAGGTCACATCGGCAATGTGTACTGTTAACCTGTGCTGGTCCACATGGTGTATCACAGGGATGCATGCTTACTACCATGATTGTGTGAACTGCATGGCTTCTGATATGACACCTGCTTGCTGTTGTGTGCAACTCAGGGATGTATGCTAACTACCACTATTAATGTCTGAGCTGCATGCCATCTGCTGTATCACATGCATGCTGCATGCCGTCTGTCAAATCACATGCATGGTCTGTCTCTGTGTCTGTGTGTCTGTGTGTGTGTGTCTGTCTCTGTCTGTGTCTCTCTGTCTCTGTGTGTGTCTGCCTGTGTCTCTGTCTGTGTCTCTGTCTGTCTGTGTCTCTGTCTGTCTGCGTCTGTGTGTGTCTGTTTGTGTGTCTGTCTGTGTGTCTGTCTGTGTCTCTATTGTGATGTAGAGTCTTTCTTTGCATTCACAGGTGATGTAGGTGCTTTACCCTCCTGCGGTCCATCTGATGTCAGTGTCCCCACAGACTCTAGCAGTGATGAACATATGCATGAGGTACAGGCAGGGTTGCCAGGGGCTGAATCTGTGTCAATGATTGCCATCCCAGCTATATCCCCCTCTTCCTCGAACACAGTACTCATGCCAACACATACCCCATCACCAGCGGCCATAGAGGAAGGACAGTCAGCATGTGTTAGCTTGGAACAGGAACGTGTGGTGGCTACAGAAGGTGTGTCTTCACACCATGGTGTCAGTGTAATGGCTGCAGATGTGCCACACGGGCATGTGACCAGTGCAGCTCATAGGAGGACCTCTGGCAGACATGTACCTGCAGGACAGAGTGCAGCAGCTGGTGTCACCAGACGCATGTTTCAGACTGTAATGGTGGCACAGGCACATGCTGAATGGCAGAACAGAGAAGGTCAGAGGGCTGCTATCCATTCTTTAAACGACAACATCCAGGCATTGGCAAATGCTCAACAGCAGATTGCTGACGTTCTGGACAGGCGATTGGGTGACATGGTTGGAATCCTTGACCGTGGCTTGGCAATCCACGAGCGTGAGCTGTCTGTGCTGGAAAATCTGGTAGGAGTGAGGTGTAGGCCACATGGATGTAGGCCAACTACACCTCCTGGTGCAGGTCAACGTGAATGAGCTACCTCACATGCCCGCTCCCACAGTGCCGGTCGCAGTAGCAGTGCACCTGGTGCTGCGCTGTCCACACCAGGACACAGCAAGCCACGTGGACATGGCCCTGGATGTTCCCAGTAGGGACACGATGCCAGTGGACATGTGTCATTGGACAGTAGCCAATCTGTACCTCTGCCTGGTAGTGCCCGTGCAACCCCTGGCAGGCACAGGTCACATGGCCATGGCCAGACACAGTCAGCTGTACATCCTGGTCTGTACAATCTGGAGCTGTCAATAATACCCCATGTGTAGGCCGGACACATGGCAGAACTGTGTGCACACATACACGCACACAGCAGAAACATCTGTAGGGCACTGCAACACCCACATGCATAACAACCACACATGTCCAATCAGATCACCGGCCCTAACCCGCACACATGATGTCATCCACTGGTGCAGCCTATGCCCCTGGCAAACATTATCAACCTGTGCATATGCTGATGCCTGTGCCGCATCCCTGTCATCCACACCATCGGTGCAGGGACATGTTCATATGGTCTGATGCACAGGGTGAACAGAATAGTGAGATAAGTGCATACTACATTTGTTGTGTACTGTTGACACGCACCAGACATACCATGTAGTACAGGTTTAGAATGCATTGTTATATGTTCACAGTATGTGTCTTGGTAACAACAGTAACAGCATGTTGGTAATTATGCCCTGCTTCCCTCCTTAAGGTCTAATTGCATGTGCCATTACGCTACAGTGTTTGCAGTTAGAGTGCATTGTTGTATGTTCACAGTATGTGTCTTGGTAACAACACTAACAGCATGTTGGTAATGATGCCCTGCTTCCCTCCTTAAGGTCTAATTGCATGTGCCAATAAGTAGCAGTGTTTGCAGTTTCCCGTGTGTAAATGTTGAGTACTCACAGACATGTATGGCAATACCAGCATGCTATACGTAGCCTCAACCTCACTGTTAGAAAGGCTACCATTCCACAGATGTCCACACATCTACTGATCCAGAAGCATGTGAGCTGTTTAATAGGCTACAGTGGCTAGAGATGTGACATCCATACCGGGTCACATCACAGGTACAGTGACATGGTGCGGGGGGTTTACACAGTGGACTGGCTGATGTCAAGGGTAGAGGCCAGTTGATAGCATGAGGCCTCACTGTGTAGCAATAATTCACTGTCACATTACAGGATGAGAACACGCACAGACATACACAGAAACAGACAGTAAATTGTCCACACTCACGGGGTCAACGACACTATAACGCACACTCGATAGTGTTGAGGTGAGGACCCCTGCCTATGTGGTAATCACCTTCACAGTACTGTGCACCCACATGATGCGACACAGAGAATGAACATGTACAGGTATCCAGTAAGGCTGAGACCGACGACATCAACAGGTTAGTAGATTGCATCAGCATGGGGGGTTAGGATCCTGTCTGTTCTGTATGGTAGCATACACCCTCTCTCCATGCACCAGACAGCCATCCATACATACATACACACACACACACACACACACACACACACACACACACACACACACACACACACACACACACACACACACACACACACACACACACTCACACACACACACACACACTGTGGAGTCCACAAATGTCATTCACATACAGATAGCTGACATGTGTGTGATACACACACCACCCTTGCCTATGTCTTGCTTTCTACACTGCAGTATGTACAGATCTCTACAACAGTGTACAGGGGTGTGTAACAATTGAGATGTATTCCCCATACGTGGCATATATGGTCACACAAGCAAACACACATGGCAGTACTGTGAATCATACACCTGTTATATGATGATAAGTCTGACAGACATGCAGCAGTATTGGCCGCATTATGTGTACCGACGCTACCTTTGGCAATTGTGCTGCTATATGCACGCGGGAGGATGTAAGTGTTACAGGTGTCAAGTGATTTACAGTCAGTAACACCCTGACCGCTGTGTAGGCTGTATGTCTTCACCTTCAAGTAACAGTAACATAGCGCACTGTTTGCACATGTCATGGTAGGACGGCTTGTGACACACCTGTGAGCTGTCTTCAGCAAACATCCATCTGCAAAGGTGGACCACCACTTTATGTACACACATCCATCCATACCTGATGTACATCCTACCGTACTGTCAGTATTTCACCATATACAGGTGTCAATGATGGGGCTGCATTGCAACTGCATGTTGTAGTTAGACACAGATGAACTGCATACATCAGCTACTGCACATGCATGGTAGCTGAATGCACACCACTACATGTATATGTGTGTTGGTCCTACATTCCTGTCATGTAGCCATGTTTGTATGCATTGCAATTGGTGGACATGTGTGATGACCTACATAACACATGGACTGTTGTATGATATGATGGTTGTCATGGGTAACTAGTACAGAGGGAATGTTACCTCAGTCAACATTGCTACCTTATGTACTGTTAGCATTCAACAGCCATGGACCTACCTTCCATGTGCATGTATGTGATTGTTGTAGCCACTTGTCTGCATGGAGGACAGCAAAAGCTATGCTATGTACATATGTGTTTTGTGTGTGTGTGTGTGTGTGTGTGGGGGGGCATGTACATATCCATGGCAATTACATGTATGTCATATCCAAACATGAGTGTTTTTGGTGTACAGCAACAGTCATCTGTTACAGCTGTATAAGACCCAGGGGCCCCTGTTATGTGTAGAGCCGACCTGGTTATGAACAGTGGTATCATTGCATTGCATAACACATGATGGAACCCTGTCAGTACATGTGTGGTCTGCACAGTTGCTGTAGACCTATGTACAGTCCACTGGTCATGAGTAGCATGGTGTTGTAGTAATGTATGGATGTGCGTTGCTGGTCTAAGGACATGGTGATGTCTGAGGGCTACATAGTAGAATGCGGCATTTACCACTGTGATCTGCACCTGAGACATCTGTGATGGCTCTTGAATGTGTACTGGTCAGTACATGTGAGTGGCCTTCATGTACGTGGGGACACTAACACCTGGAGCAGTCTGTCATGGTCTTATGGCCCACATGTCTGTATCTGAGGTATACGGTGGTAGTGCTATTGTGCGCAACCGTGCCATATGCCAGGTGTTCCTCACTGCAGAGATGTCCGTATTCCCCACTGTTGGATCTGGATTGTCAGCTGTGATTACAAACGCTACACATCTAGCACTGACAACCGGTGTCAGATATATGTAGTGCAGCGTTCGTGCTAACAACGTTCACTATCGACACACTGTGCCCTTCCATGTTTAGAATCCAACACATCTAGCATTGATGACTGGTGTCAGATATATGTAGTGCAGCGTTCATGCTAACAATGTTCACTATCAACACACTGTGCCCTTCCATGTTTAAAATCCGTGTGCATACAAGACAGCCCTTCACTACTACTAAGTGTGTGAGCATGCCCAGTATGCCGTTGTGTAGATGGACACACAGTACATTCCAAACGGATGTGTGCTACTAAGTGTGTGAGCATGCCCAGTGACACCTTGTGTCGGTTATGTGCCTCTGTGTATGGGCATGACCATTGAAATCCTGTATAGTGATAGTGGTCATCCAGGCAACAGATGTCCATACCCCAGGTCAGGATGCATTCCTACATTGAACGCACTGGTTGACTGTCTTGAAAGGTGTACTGTCTGTGGCGTGTCTCATATCTTTGCAGTGTTGTAATAGTGCTCTGTAGATAGGCAGTTGTCCCACTCACACCACTGCCGTGTGTTTGTCTCCGTCTACCTTGGGACAGTAATATGCTTTTAGACAGCTCACTCTCCATACATTCCCTAACGGCGTCTTTGCCTTTGCTGATGATGTCATCCACCTAGAAGTATGCCTCAGGGAGTGCTGTGTTCCAGTCATCTCGGTAACACATTCTGTAGCTGCAAAAGGCTGTAATGTGATAAGGTAGTTAGGTGTAGGTTCAACTCCCAACTCTGCCAAGTGTGTGTGTGTGTGTGTGTGTTTCCAGCTGCCTGGGGACAGAGTAATGTTTTTAGACTGCTCACTCTCCATACATTCCCTAATGACGTCTTTGCCTTTGCTGATGATGTCATCCACCTAGAAGTATGCCTCTGGGAGTGCTGTGTTCCAGTAATCTCAGTAGTGTGTTCTGTAACTGCGTAATGCTGTAGTGTGATAAGGTAATTAGGTGCATGTTCGACTCCCAGACCTTCCAAGTGTGTGTGTCTATGTGTTTTTAGCTGCCTGGGGACAGAGTAATGCTTTTAGACTGCTCACTCTCCACACATTCCCTAACAGCGTCTTTGCCTTTGCTGATGATGTCATCCACCTAGAAGTATGGCTCTGGGAGTGCTGTGTTCCAATAATCTCGGTAGCTTGTTCTGTAACTGTGTAATGCTGTAGTGTGATAAGGTAGTTAGGTGTATGTTTGACTCCCAGCCCTGCCAAGTGTGTGTGTGTTTCTAGCTGCCTGGGGACAGAGTAATGCTTTTAGACTGCTCACTCTCCATACATTCCCTATTGGTGTCTTTGCCTTTGCTGATGATGTCATCCACCTAGAAGTATGCCTCTGGGAGTGTTGCGCTCCAGTAATCTCAGTAGCGCATTCTGTAACTGTGTAATGCTGTAGTGTGATAAGGTAGTTAGGTTTATGTTCAAATCCCAGCCTTTCCAAGTGTGTTTTCAGCTACCTGGGGAGAGAGTGATGCTTTTAGACTGCTCACTCTCCATACATTCCCTATGGGTGTCTTTGCCTTTGCTGATGATGTCACTTACCTAGAAGTATGCCTCTGGAAGTACTGTGTTCCAGTAAACTTGGTAGCATATTCTGTAACTGTATAATGCTGTAGTGTGATAAGGTAATCAGGTGGTAAGTTCTATATTCTAATCCAAGCCCTGCCATGTGTTTGTGTTTCCAACTGCCTGGGAACAGAATAATGTTTTTAGACAGCTCACTCTCCGTACAATCCCTATCGGCTTATTTGCCTTTGCTGATGATGTCACCCACCCAGAAGTAAGCCTCTGGGAGTGCTGTGATGCTAAAACTCGGTAGCACATTCTGTTACTGCATAATGCTGTAGTGTGGTAGAATAGACAGGTAAATGCTCGATTCCAAGGCATAGCAGGTGTTTGTGTTTGGCAGTTATACCCTCTGTGTTGGTATCTGTGGGTGGCTAACTGCAGGATGTGTTCAGTGTGTTTTGTTGCTGACCAATATAGTGTCCACAGCCCAACATATTCTGCCAAGACACTGGGTTGTCAACACATACATTCGCCAATAGGTCTGGTGAGTAAATGTTAGCAGCCCTACTCTTACCCTTAATATAGTCTGACCCATGTGATGCAACAAAACACACATGCCTTGATAGTAACAACACTACATGATGCAGGTGGCACATGTAGTTTCCTTTTTATTCCTGTCTAATGCTTTGCTGTCATGTGGTCCGCTGTTGTGATATAAATGCAATATCTACATATGTGTGTATATGTATATGTGTGCATGTATGTAGATATATATATATATATATATATATATATATATATATATATATATATATATGTATACATATAATATATATGATATATGTAGATATAGAGAGATAGACATAGATATACACATATATGTCTGGGGACATCAGCACTATTGAATGTTTGTGCCGGATGATCTGTACGTGATAACCTGGGATGTATGTATATCTGCCATGGCGTAGTGGTAATGCACATTGTCTGTTGTGTGCAGGGTCCTGGGTTGTAGTCGTGTAGACACCAGTTATTTTGTTGCTAGGAAGACCATGGAACATCGAATACGGTGATAGTAAGGCACCTGTTACCAGTTGTGTATGGATCTGAGCGACACTAAGCAGTGGTTATTAATTTGTAGGTTCGGTATGGATCATATAACTATTCATTAGAAGACTATACTATGCAGATGAGGTTGACAATAGTGTATCCCATTTATACCCAGGGTGTGATGCAGATCCCTGGAGTGTATGTGTGTAGTTAGCTGGGTGCAGGACTCGAATATAGTTGACAGCATGGGAGGGGGGGTCAGGCATACTGTACGTACATTGCAGAACTATGCCTCGGGAGTGCTCCTGCCTTAGCACTCCTAAGCTAGGGGTGTGTCTATACCTGCCTGGTGACATTGGGAGGGACAAAAGCAGTAGTGGGGTAGTCAGGGTGTACAGGCTGCACAAACAGTTGATGATCAGCACAATCAGCAGATGACATGGCCAGCACGCACCTGAACAGTACGGTAATGTGAGCAAGCAGCATACACACAGGTTTCTTCCGCACTCTACACCACCGGTGTATACCTGCGGGGACATTTCACAACACAGTCCAACCAAATGAGAATGGCTGCAGCAGGCAACATAGACCAACATGTGCAGGAGGCTGAGGGCAGTGAGGATGTGTATGCTGCCGAACAACCCTTACTGGGGTGACATAAGACTTTATAGACCCAGGGTGACTTACCAGGGGCTACATGAGCTGGGGATGGTGGAGCACTATGGGGTGGACAGAGACCTCCTACAGCGGCTTGTTGACCTGTGCCTGCCACACCTGACACATCAAACAGGCCGAGGGAAACCCATCACAGTGGATACCACGGTATGTGTTGGCTTAGGTATACTAGCCACAGGTACCTCACACAGCACAACTGGGGATATCATGGGGATCTCACAGGCATCTGCATCCAGAGTATTGCACCAGTTCACAGATGCTATGTCAACACATGCTCGTGAGCATGTACATGTCCTCAACACACGTAATTAGTAGACCAGCAATATGCATCTCTTCAACCACATGGCTGACTACCCTGTGGTACTGGATGCTAAAGCCTGCACACACGTACACATCAAAGCACCACCCAGTGAGCGGGGTAGGGCCTACATTCACTGCAGGGGTATACCCTCCAACAACTAGGCCATATGTGATGGCCAGGGCATTGGATTGAATGTCTGTGCTGTCTGCCCTGGAAGCTATGATGATTCCAATATATGGCTTCTGACACAGCTGTACCACACCTTTGCCAATATGGACATCCCTTACAGTCTCCTAGTGGGGGATGCTGGGTAACCACTGGTATCGTGGCTGATGACACCCATCAGCAATGCACACACACCTGAACACTCACACCATAATGAGGCAGATGCACAGGCAAGACATATAATTGAGCATATGTTTGGGATGCTCAGGTCATGGTTCTGGTATCCGGACACATCCGGTGGAGCCCTGCAGTATTCACTAGCTACATGCACACAATTTGTTATGGTATTTGCTATGCTACACAATCTGATGCGGCAGTAACAGTTGCTGCAGGAACAGCATGGGGCAGGGCCACATGGCCCAACACCACTACCAAGGCCTGTACAGGCACAGTGTGATTTGACGAAGGAACTACCTGAGCAGGGTCCAGTCAGCAAAAGGCCGTGCACAGTATGACCTGCCCCTGGCAAAGAGGCAACACAAGGCATATGCACTGACACAGTTGGTACCCACGGATTTCCCCTCTCTGACCTGTACACAGTACAATGGATGCCAAACATGACACTACCTGTGCTCGGCCATGTATAGGAGGTGCACTGTGTGCATCCAACATAGTCAGCCCTCCAGCACTGTCCTCAGGTCCAGAACACCCCCAGGGTACGTCTATCGACCTAACAATTGGCAATTGTATTAGAATGTGTATTTACCCATTGCTATGGTATGTATGTGAGCATACAAGAGACTTTGGTGGCCGAATGTTAGGGCAGCAGACAGTACACGTCCATAGTGGCACCATGACATCTGTAGCACATACGGGGGTCACAATGGTAGCCAGTAGTACACAGGGTGTCCTAACCCACTGCAGATTATGGGCTGAACATCATATGTGTCCTTACAGCCCACACACGTTCCATGCAGCTGGACAGGTGTGGACCAATACAGACAAATGATATACAATGGCCTGTGGATATGCCCAATGAATGACTCCAACCCCCAAAGACACACACAGACTACAGAGGCCAGGCAGTTTGATGTAGGTTGTGAAAGCTAGGACGTCCAACACCACTATGCTGGTATTTAAAGCTGGGATCTGACGTACACTGGTATCCCTCCAACCAGCAATTTAGGTAGGCCCACACACTGAAATGGAGTACCTGGCATACCAGTACAGTAGTGGCAGATGTGTACAACTGTCAGCTGTGCCCCCCGTCCAACCTACACATGTGAGAATCATATGCGCCACCCACGGTGCTATGTAGGACTGTGGATGCGGTTGGATGTCACCCCACGTTATGCAGACATGTAGCAACTGTCAATGCCACATGACCATTAGCTACCCTGCAGACACAGCATGACACCTGTCTGTGTAGAATGGAGGGGTCGGCAACACAGTACTGACTATCTGGACATGTGACACATGCGATACAGCTGACCATACTTGGCATGCTGACACACATGACGATATGATGGTAATGTCGGTCGACAACATGCGTAACAGTCATACTGGGCATGCTCACACACTGAAACACAGGATGGCCAGGCATGCATACATCAGTGGTCTGGACATATCTGCCAGTACATTGCTATACTGTTGGATGACTGTGCTGTATGGTGTGTTTGTGTGTGGTCTATTGTCTGTACATATGCCATGGTCTATTGTTAATTCACATGAGCTATGTGCGCAGGATACTGCTACCAACACGTGAATAGGGCGGTTCTTTGTTTGCGGAGAGACTGACGCCTTTGGATATGGACTGGGTAAGGCACATTCCAGCAGGTGGGAGCAGTTGTGCATGGGTTTGCACAGTGTTAAGCACTACTGACCTCTGGTTGCAGCACCTTATACCCGTTTAGACTCCACATTTCTTTGACAGTGCACTACTGGCATACTGGTAGACAAACACGCTTACAGCCGCTCGCTCACCGACATTTGTGTTTACATTTGTCATTCACGCTGGGTGTGTGCGATCCCTTGTGATGTGTATTACGTAGGACTACATGACTACAGTATCGGGTATGTCTAACCATTTGGCGATGGCAGGCATTTGACTGTATGGACTCGGCGGCCTGTCCAGTGACGTAATCATAGTATATGCATTTTCCTCATACGATCTGCTCCCATCTGACTGATACATGGGAACCTATACTCTGCAATGCTGACATGTGAATGTTATTTTGTTAATGCAGCTGTCCACCGCATACCTACTGTACGTTTTCCACCTTTCAGATTGCACGCCGGGAGACTGTGGGAGTAACACCTTTCCCACTTTGCATGGGACAGTCCCTCATTAGGCATATATCATGTGACAATACTCTAGCCATTGCAACTGTCCTGATTAGGGGACATTCTCATATTCTATGTGTCTGTAGTGGTTGCTTGTTACAGGTCTTGTATGCCTGACATGTCAATATCTTATATGTAGTAGCATATGTAACTTTACTGTTGCTAGACTAAGCTTTGATTTGTGCTGAAATGTATATTTCTGTACTATGCATGGCTGTAGGTATGTTCTGCCCTGGTACGTCTGACATTTCTACAGAGCAGGTCCCACTTTGGTCATTCAGAATGGTGGCAGCCCTATAGATCCTATATGTAGCGCTATCACATGTGTCAAGGCAACACATACCCACAGCCAGTAGTAAACTGACTACTTCAACAGTTTGCATATGTTGAGGTTATTCTTGTAGCATTATAATTGCTAATACTGTTTCCTATTACATGCAGCTGTTTCTGATACAACAAATTAATTTCTGACACCACTACACACAATATATGGCCTCCTTTCCCGAACTCACAGGCCATGTGCCATAACATTCATTTTGCAGGACACAACTGCCCAGACGGGTGTGTCCCTCAAAGGCACATGGGTGGTAAACCTCATCTATTATGCTATCATCTACCTAAGATGGTCAGCAAATTATGCACTTTCCATCACTAGCAGACCTCACATACCAATGGGGGAGAATGAACACTGTATCAGGAACACTGCATAACACCCTGTGGGACACATTTAGACAACCGGTTCTATTAACCAGACACATTGACAGTCACAGAGCATATGTATTCATTCACATTTGTCGAGGTACATGCTGTTTATGACTCATACATGTTGTCATCTGTCATTATCTGTATTCCGCCACTTGTCCACCTAATATCACTAGTTCTGGAAGTGTTTAGTTGGACTTTGTTACATTCTAATTCATAACTATGGACGTCCATGCTTATCGGGTACACTGCACTGATTTGGTCCCTATGTATTCCCCCGATGGTTTACAGACTATCCGGTAGATGTGCTCTTCAGGTTTGGGAGGTATAGGCGTCTGCTATGCCCACATAGGACTATTAATGACTTCACTGGGCGGGCCTACTACATCTCTGCCAATGAGCACCTGCACACTTAAGCCCATTATTGCATACCCATGGTTCACCTACCTGGCACCCCTCTACAGCACTCATGACAAATACTTACTGTGAGCGCAGCTGGGGTATGAGCACACCCTTACACATTGCCCACTCTCCCCATCTCGGGACACATGTCGTACGTTTTTGTCAACCCATGTATTATCACACTTGCACAACCTACTGTTCCATGTACACCTACATCCTGCTCGCATCGATAACCATGGGTTCACATGTACAGTGAATTTTTGGGGTCCTGCAAGGGACACTGTTATCCATGTTTAAAGTGTAGACCTTGCAGATCTTTCCCAATGGTACTTTCCTGCCAGTGTTTTGGACAGCAGCAGTGTATTTATCTTTATTGCCTGTCTGTATGTCTGACCGGCCTAGCTGGGCGGTGTGGGGTGTACAACGTTTATTTATTGCACCTCCCAGTCACATATGCCCGGTCTGTAAATATGTTACCCCTAATTGCTGTGAAGTAACCTAGTCATGTACATGTTTATATCTACAATGACATATATATTTGTTTTGTGTGTATGTGTGTATATCAATACCTGTTGTATGTGCATACATATCTATCTATATATATATGTATTGTATCTTTGAGTGTGTGTGTGTGTGTGTGTGTGTATATATATATATATATATATATATATATATATATATATATATATATATATATATATATATATATATATATATATATATATATATATATATATATATATATATATATATATATATATATATATATATATATATATATATATATATATATATATATATATATATATATATATATATATATAGATATAGATACATTTTTATCTATATATACATCTGTGTGTCCGTTAACCTATACATTTCCCAGACATAGACACTTACACACTCCGGTGAACTTGTGATCAGTATACTGCACATTATACAGCGGACAGATGTCGCACGTTTTTCATGACTGGGGTGCCGCTAATAAGTGTGATGTGATACAGTGTCATTTGACCTATTACTCGTATGCGCAGCCTATTATTCCTGCTACTGTGTTTGTTTCTGTGCACATTCATATTATTAATGTTAATAGAATGAGTGTTTGTGTTACTGAGATTGTACGTCAACAAATTGATGTCTGCATGTAGTTGTGTCTTTCTGCTTTTCCCGGTTTGGGGTTGTCACAGCAGAACTCCGTTCCGCTCATGGTTGGCAGATTGGTTTTACGTGCCGGGCTGCCAGCCCTGACGCACAACGTCCGATGACGATATGCCCATTCACGCATGTCTCCACGCAGACGACATTCTATCTGGGAATCGCACCTACGTACTAGCTGACCTCCACGGGCCACTCCATTGCAACCAGCACAACATACCCAAGCACTCCTGTGTCCATAATCGCATATCCATAGTTTCTCCAGCACACCCGTGTTGAGTTTCCACTCATGACAGCCATTATCCATCTGATATCACAGCCATGACACACCTTTACACATTGCCTTCTCCAGAGCTTTGGGGCCCTACACACATTTTGTACCACCTCGTGTATTCACAGGGTCCCCATCCATTCATATTTGCACATACGTGCCTTTCCTGGTGTTATGGATTACGAACGATTTGTGGGTTACAAGTGTAGGTGATCACAACATGTACTACATTCCGTCTGTTTATAATGTTGACGTAGCACTTCAGCGATGTTATGGCCACTGGTATAACCCTGCCTCTGGTGTGAATAGTGATGCTCTACTCACTCTTGTGCAGCTTTATCTGACATACGCTGCGAGCACTTTATAATACCTTACTTGCTCTAGATTCCCTTCACTACCCTTATTTTGCTTTTGTCTTGTATATATATATATATATATATATATATATATATATATATATATATATATATATATATATATATATATATATATATTTATGTCTGCGGATATTTATCTATACACACATCTATCTATATATATATATATATATATATATATATATATATATATATATATATATATATATATATATATATATAAAAGTTACAGCTGTACAAGACAACATACATTTGCTATGTTGCAAGCTGCTTACACCCGCGCAGGTGCACTTGCATCTACTTATTGTGAGTTACATATGTTTACTGCCACTTCTTTTTGATTACATGTGCCTTATTCCTTATGAAAGTACCACTTTGATTGATGGAATCCTGTTAACGGCCCCATGCGAGACACTCGGTCACCTTTACATGTATAAATGTTGGCTTTACAGCACAGAGGCATTCATTACACAATAAATTAATATGTGCTATAGTTTTACTTGAACCCGGAATGCCTTTACATTAGGTGGATGCTCTAACCACTACACTATTGTTGTTCTGCCTCATTTATATGTATATCCATGGTTCATACTCTGACATATGCCTCACCGCTTCACTTACACAGCAGGCATCCATTCTCCTGCTGGGAAAACCGCAGTACTACACTTCCGACATTCCCTATTTCCTACTGCTCTGGACCCGTGCTGCATGTCTACTCACTCCAAGGATATTCAGAACTCCTACGCTTATAGTCCTTGCACATATGTGTGTTTGATTGTCAGGGTGTTCATGTGCTGGTCTGGGTTTAGGCTTGTCTGACTGGTGACTAGAACTGCCCTGTACCTGTTCAAATATCAGATGTAGCACATGGACAGAGTTAGTCTAGATTTTAACATTCTACCTGTGTTTACAGACGCAGGTGTTTGGGCACCTCTGACCACATTATTAGGTCGGCACTACATAATATAGGGTGGGGAGTGGTTCCACTACATAATACAGGGGGGGTTTTCACGTGTTTCCCTTCACATTTGACTATTTCATTCATTTATATATACGATGAATATTATTCTGGACATCAGTTATAAATTTACTACAGGTATGCAATAGTCCTGTCAACAAATGTGACAGTTGGTTGGTGTACATATGTGTACGGACCTCTGTGATACTCGGGGACTAGTTTCTACAGTGACAGGGACAAGGCTATGACAAATCAGGGACAATCACAGACACTTCTACCATATTAGTACTATTAACTTGGAATGTGTTGACAGATTCGTATTACTACTTATTTTCTGTGGTTAACTGTGTCTATTACTCTTAGTTGTTGTAATTAGTCATTCTCATTCATCACCTTTCCTCCAAAGGTCACTGGCTTTGTGAGTGATTAAGAGGCTGGCCAGTTATTGTGCGAATGCTCTGACCATTGGTAGGGTTGACACATTGTCATATATACAGGTTGGGATATATTCTGGGGACACCAGATTGTTTAGGCCAACACATACCCATGGACAGTGCAGGTTTAGAGCATTCATTATTTTCCTAGCTGAGAGCCTATATCTTTAGCACTTTAGTTGTTAGTCTGTTTTTTGTATGAATTACATATTTTCTATCCTGACATGACTGCTTTAGGCATCTGTTACATGCAGTATGGTACATAGTTATTTCCTACAATCACAGGCATTTGGCATTGTATCATTGTTGGTCAGGACACACCTACCCACACAGTGACTGTCCCTCACACAGTGGATCAGGGGGTATCCTGTTTATGTCAGTGCCTTCATCACCCTATTTCCAAGTGCCACTATGCGAATGTGTACAATATGTTCTCTCGATTATTCATGTGGGACACATGCGTCACGGGCAGGTGTTTGATCCTGGGTAGTAGGTTCTGCATGACCGTCTAGGGATGGACAGTCTCGTGCACCACTACTGCACATTCAAACTTGTGTCCAGATGTCTACAGGACTGGACATCATGTCTTGATACCCATTCTGATGTTTACACAAGTTACTTATCCCATGAGGGATATCCAAAAATTTAACAAGACCAATACCGACCATTCTTTTGGCTTTACAAAAATGTGTTGGGGGTTTTACATGCAAGGGATACATAGTTTTCAATCCTGAAACTGCCTAGGGTGACACTGCCTACTACATATGAGTAGCGGTCACTATGTGTAGATGTGGCTGCGCCAAGCTAGTAGGCCAAGTATGGCTGGATTTGGTGGACGTTCAGGTATGGGGGCAGGTTGTGTGCTGTGGAGGGGATGATGGGTATTCCATTATGCATCCAGGTGTGTTGCATTTGAATGGGCCGGTTCCATCAGGACCAATCTGTGGGTATGTGCCGGTGACATTTCTGTACATTTGTATCGCACATTTTAATATTCATATGTTTGTGGGATTGTGTTCTACAGTATGGCCTGTCAGGTTGTATTGCAGATGTGTATACATGTTCTTTGTGTTTCTTTTTGATTCACTCGCTGCTCCCTCATATACCTCCAGTACACCTATTCTGCATACAACACAGTTTCGCCTTTGAGGATTATACCATTACCCATCCCCCCCACACACATGTTCCTGACACTCCATCCATCACTGCTTTGGTTGATGGCCCATGACACGGTCAAGGTAGCACATTGCATACACTACATATGTCAGGTACCTGTATGGTTGTGTGGACTACCCTGGCATGTTTCACCTTCCACATGCTATACATCACGCACATAGGTACACGCCCATACTTAACTTACATGGCATGGTTGGTATACCCGGGTAATACCCGTTCAACTGTGACACATCCTGACAAGTACGGCTTGGACCGCATATGTGCAGATTTTGGCCGACTGCTCTGATCATTGGTAGGGTGCCACCTTTTCCTATGTCCAGGATGGGATATATTCCAGACACATATCCGATTGTACTGGACAACACATACCCACAGTCAACACTATGGATAATACTGTTCCTTTAAGCCTACATGTTGCCTTATTGTTTTAGCAGTTTATATGCTCCTTCTGTTTCATTTTCTTGCTTATTCTATTTCTTGTCACATATGGTATGTTAAATATGGACATACCTATTGTATGTGACTATTACATGTGTTGTGGGATATAATTCTGTCATATGGTCACTAGATATTTACATTTATCATGGTTTTGTTATGGACACATCTGCCCAGCTGTGTACTCTCCCTCACAATGTGGGACAGCTGGTGACCCTGACCATTGGGCTGGACATAGCTAATGGCGGCACGCTAACATGATGCGTTTCACTTCCACTTGGTATAACTATCTACATTGCGTTGGACTACGGGCACACGGTTTTCAATGTCATTTGTTCGAGGGATGGGGACCCGTTATTCCCTACCATGCATTTGTGTTTGCTTCTTCATTTTGTGTTTGCAGGAACTGTCTTGCATGCTTTGCATATGTTTCAGTATCCATGGACACTGACAGATGCAATTACTATCGCATGCAAATTGTTATATGCAAGCATTTTAGGTTGCAAGTTGACACCTGACATTTCCATGCCTCCATGCGGCACTTCGACATGCCCTATGCACTCGCACTCGTTTCCTATGCACATGGCTGTGGCGGCAGCGCACCTTCATTAATATGCATTTGGTGCTACTGCACCATCTTCATGACACACGGTTGGCGCAAGCGTAATGCTGGCCTTGCGCCGAGCTTCATGAATCCCGGGGTTTATGTTTTGTTTCTTAATGTGTTTTCTGTAAAAAATAAAAAGAGGGAATTGTTGGAGTGTATTTAACAGTGAATAAAAGGTTGAACATAATTATGTTACAAAAATGCAAAATAAATAAGGTATAAAATAAAGCTTGCTTAAATGTAGAAATAGAGTTTAGCAATATGCAATTAACATCCATACTAAATGACTGTGACTTGAAAAATAAGATGTTTACTTAATGGACGTTTTCCTACAAAATTAGCAAGAATGTATGCATTTCACACTGTCAGCAAGAAAGCTGACCTCTTACAGACTAAGCAAAAATGTAAAAAACAGGATGTATGCATCTCATATTGTCAGTAAGAAAGATAACCTGCTCCACTAAAGAATGGACAACAAGAAAATGATCATGTTTCTATCATATGACACTGTTAAGCAAGGAGGTTTGAATAGATATGCTTTCATCAAGTCAGTATTTGTACAAGATGTTTCCTTAAAAAACAATATCAGTATTATTTCTCTACAGGATGAAAACATATTTTTCTGCAAACACCAGCAAACAGATGTTTTCATACAAAGACCAAAATAGAATACCAAGGAAAAACAGGATGTAAAACCACTATAAAGAGACTATAGCAGATAACATTGTTAGAGGTATTTGTGTAGAAACACATTTATTTGTGTATGTTACACCTCTCACATCATTTATGCTGAACAACAAGTAAAAAGTGGTACACTATAACTAAAGCTGCAACAGTAGTATGTGTGGTTTATTATAAAAAGTTATTTATTAATTATTGCTTTTAAAGTGAACTATATCAAGATATAAGAATCAATGGGCTGGCAGAGCACAGACGGTTATGATATGAAAATGAAATTGGGGAAGCAGTAAGGTAATTACATACAGGTGAGGACAAGTACAACAATGCATGCAGAGCTAGGAAGAAATATGAGAAGTGAGTATGGAACATGGATAAAGGATAGGACATGTTTAATAAAGCAAGCAGAATGTGGAGATATGACAATTGCATCTCAGTTATAGTTATGTATAAGGGAATCTGAAAATGGTATAAGTGCCTTTTCACAGTTTTAGAGATCTACAGAAAGGCCTACATTTTGAAATAAATCATGCAGAATAGTTTGATAATTTCTGTTTTGCAGATTATGTGCAAATAATCTACTGATAAGCCTTGAATGTGGTTGGTTAGATGAATTCTGGTTATGGAGGTACTGGCAAGATTAAACACTTTCTGGCTGAGCTGTAACTACTAACTCTAAAGAAGTTTCTGTACTGGTAAATTATTCTTAATTGCTCAAAAACTGCAGTAAGTGAACCTCTCAGCACTGAGATTATGTTTTGCTCATTTTGCAGATTATGGCCAACATTAATTGAGCAACTACCACTTTTGTATCATGCAACACCAGAGTTGTAAAGTCACTGTACTCACCTCTGTCCTCTCCTGATGCAAAACCTCACATCACAGCCACACTGCCACACTGCAACATGAACAAGGACTTTGTTCTGACCTACATCAAATTATTGAAAATTTGTCTAACTATGGTCATTTAAGCATGTCAGATAACTCATTAAGTACTGTTATGCAGGATGCTTAGCTACAGATTCCTTAATCAAGGATTTACTTATCAAAGGAGCTCTGTTCTTAGATAATGTCTAAAATAATTAAAAGAGAGACATCACTGCTCTTTTAGCAATATAGAACAAGCCAGTAGATGTTTCTAGTATTAATGAGAAACTAGAAGAGGTTTCAGCCAAAATTTCCAAAATACAAGAAAGAATTTCCATAGACAACTAATTGAACAGTTATTTAGCACAATGGGCTTTCAGTCTTGACAAAGAAATGTCTGCTTTAAAGGAGCCATGTTTGACTTACAGAGATGGTCTAAGAGAAGAATTCTCATTGTCATGGACCTCTGAAAAAAATAGTTTCAGACATGCAGCAAAAAACATCATTAAAGAAATTTTTACTTCCATATCAGGTCCAGAAAGAGCCACACTCTTTTATATTACCGATAGTGCCAACAGAAATAAGTTTTCTTATAGTTTAATACACCAATAATGGTGTAGGTAGAGCTGTTGAGTGAGGCTGATACTCCATGCCCCCTGATACTTTAAGGAGCAAAAGACAAAAAAGTTCATAGCACGACAAGTCAATAATGTAATGATATCAGCTGTTTCACCAAACAAAGCAAGATCTGAGAGATCCAGAAAGGCATCTAATTTTCATCTTATATTTCAGAGTCTTTAATGACTAGATGTCTTACCAATCTTCTTTCTCATTTACTTAGTTTACTTAGAAAAGACTTATACATACAGTAAATAAGAGCATGCAACTCTCACAAATTTACAAGAACGTTTCTGGACATCATTAGCTGCTAATAGCAAACAGATTGAAAGGGACAGATCAAGAAGAAATCTGTTGCATGTAGATGATATAGCACTACAAGGAGACTCTGAATATGAATGTCAGCAAATGACAAGATATTAGAATCCAAAACTGAAAGAAAGTGTGATGAAACTCAGTACAAACAAGACAGTTGTCATAGCAACAAATGGGGGAAAGCAAATGAAACTGAAATTGAGATAGAAGGGAAAGTAGTGGAACAGGGTAACAGCTTCAAGTATCTGTTAGAGGTGGTTGAGGAAAAGTAAAATCTGAATGAGGAGGTCAAAGATACAGTCAGACATGCTATAGCTAAGTAGCTCAGAGTCAGGGGTGGTGTGTGAAAGAAAAGGGTCAAAGAAGCTAAAAAGTAAGATGTACAAAACAATGATATGACCAGTTCTTTTGTATGGTACTGAAACCTGGACCATAACTAGGCTAAAAGAAATTAAGTTCCTGAGATGGGTGGTGGGATGTACACTGGGGAGAGACTGGGGAGAGATGAAGACTTCAGAACAAACTCCAAAATAGCTCTAATTGCAGAGAAGTTCAAAAAAGAACAGATTATGGTGGCTCTGATGCATGTGCAGGAAAGCATAAGATAATTGGTACAAATATTGGGGACAGATCGGACGAAGACAGGAAGAAACAAATATGCCCTCCTAAAACAGTAATGGCTTGTATGATAACAGACCTCTAACAGTTAGGCATTACTATAACAGAACGTGGTAGAGTATGAATGAATTAAGCGAGGCTGCAACAGTTGAAAGAATACCCCAACTCCATGTACAGAAATGGGAAAAGGAGGTTGGTGATGATAATAAGGGTGATAGTGAGGACAATTGTCATAACGTTACTGATAGTGGAATTCTCTTATTTTGTTACATCCATCTTAGTTGTTGCATATTATTCTTTGAATGATAAGCAAATGAATCAGGTGTAAGTCAGTCTATTTTTGAAAAGATGGGTAATATCGTCCATCTTCCAACTGGCAGATATTTTACATTCTATTTCACAGTCCCCAAATCCTGGGCCCAATTAAACTATTTTTAAGTCAGTTTCATTTGCAGACATTAATTATGCAACTAGTTATGTAACCAGTCACTCAAAAATTACACTTTATTTGGATGCAATTGAAATTAAAAAAAAGCTTCCTGCTGGATTCTCAGGACATAGACATATATTGTGACATTAGATGGAGGGTGGGGTTGTGAACGCCTGTACTAGAGGTAATTTAGTCAGTCCAGCATCCAGGTTAAAAAGGAAGAGACTAAATAACTATATACTTGAAAAATACATAAAGCAAGTTAATTCTAATTTTAACGTCCTTACAACCTTGAAGTGATTAATCTTAAAAGAAAAATACAATTTGAACTTAAGAAAACTCATGCCTTCAGTTCCTCAGTTTTGAAATCTAAGCTGACAGTAAAATATTCAGAATGTGAGCATATACCAACAAAGCTGATGGCAAATATTCTCAAGTTAAAAGAAAAATTTTAATAAATGATTTAATGTGTCGAGATTTTCCACTCACTTTCTCACTGTATGAATACTTGTAGACTTGTATTTCAAGTAACTTTGTATTTAAATTGAGAGGTGTCGAGCAATGTACTCCACAGCACAGACACATTGTTTATTAGTACTAGATGCTTATTGCAGCAGTAGTTATCACTTCATGGGTATTGCTGTTTTTCTTTTAATTTGCACCGAATATAGTTTACAATTGATTTTTACTACTTTTTTTCTACTCTTGCTAATTTGGTCACTGCTAAATTGTTCAAAGCTGGACTCTTTAGATGTTAGCTCAGTTTCTATCTTGTGAAAGAAGGTAGCATTACTGGTTTTCTGGGAGTTTAAATTGCTGCTGGCATTGTTTTGAAGTTGCTTTTCTGCTGGCATTGTTTTGAAATTGCTTTTCAAATAGGCTACTGTGCTTTTCTTGTCTGCATTAAATGCTTTGTTCTGTGTTCCATTGCTCTCCATTTGGCTAAACTGAACATCTCGCATTGGCAGGCACAGTGTACTCAACTGACACACATTCTTGCAACTAAACTTTGTCAAACATGTGTTTAACTTCACTTCACTGTGCCAAGCAGCATCTGGTTTCCATGTCATCTGCATTGCACCCCTCCTGAACATCCAACTAATTACCACAGTACAGATCACTGCTGATTTAAGGAGTTCTAAGTAGAGCTCACACAATACAGATCACTGCTGATTTAAGGAGTTCTAAGTAGAGCTCACACAATACAGATCACTGCTGATTTAAGGAGTTCTAAGTGGAGCTCACACAGTACAGATCACTGCTAATTTAAGGAGTTCTAAGAGGACCTCACACAATACAGATCACTGCTGATTTAAGGAGTTCTAAGTGGCACTCACACAATACAGATCACTGCTGATTTAAGGAGTTCTAAGTGGAGCTCACACAATACAGATCACTGCTGATTTAAGGAGTTCTAAGAGGACCTCACACAATACAGATCACTGCTAATTTAAGGAGTTCTAAGTGGAGCTCACACAATACAAATCACTACTAATTTAAGGAGTTCTAAATGAAGCTCGCACTTGCCAGTTTACCTTCTACACCCAGTATTCCCCCTAGTAGGTGTTGAATTTATGTTCTATATACTATAAGCCCTTAAACATTCATTATCTGACCTAATATGGTCTACCCCTTTGTCAGCCAGATCAGCACCAGTTGTTACTAGTTTTCCTCTCCTGGAATTTTGAGTTTGCAGACATTACTCTTACTACATTGTTAGCCTGAAGCACTTACAGGCACTGCTCAAAGTGCTTACTGTTCACTGACAACCATTTAATTCTACCATCACTACAATCCATGTGTGAGAGGAGCAGTCACCTACTTATGTTAAAGGCTAGCCTTTCATCTAGACAAATGCACACTGTACATGAGGTTGTCAATTCCCCTACCTACCATGATTTTATATGTCTCTCACCAAGAAAAACAAATACACGTATGCTGAAATGCTTAAAAAGTCTCTTCTTAAGTCTCAAACCCTCTGAGATATAAGCCAGACCTTCAAACCCCTCAGCCCCACATACTGCAACTTTATTCACATGACTCACCGTTCTACTATACCCATAACATTAATGCATCATGCACCTGCCAAATTGCAAGGTGATGCCTTAGTTATTGGTAAATCCACAGTGAAACACACAAAGACACTACTCACAAGACTTAGCAGAAATAAGGTAATCTCAGATACAACTGAATATTAAAAAAAGCTCTTCTGCACTTTGAAACTACCCAACAGCTTTCTATAAAACTGCAAATGTAATAAACAGATTGCTGCCCTTAAATAATCACATGCTGAGCCCTTTAGAGCTTCAGTCATGATCACAAATACAGTATCAGCATTCATTTATGAAGGCAAATATCCTTGTTGCTTCACAAAGTAATGCTTGTGCTGTACTCCTACAGCAGAAGCACTTGCTGATATGTTCAGTAACATTTTCTACCCAAGGCAGCTGCCTCCTTAAATCCACGGTTATTATTCATGTGGGTGTGGATGACTTGAGACATATTTCCTAGCTTTTAGGAAGAGGGACATTATAAAGCTCTCTGAGCATGCATCTGAGGATGATATACAGCCCGTCTTTGGCAACATATTACTTTCACCAAGAATAATACCTCAGTACAAACATAAGGCGATTGACCTCAGCAATAAGCTTTGCATCTGATGTCAACAGGGGTGCAATGGCTGACCGTCTTATCTACTGTGCAAAGGTTGGCCTGCACCTTCCATGTCAGGGCTTTCACATGTTGGCCTTTCTTAGGTGGGGTGAATGTGCTTCATCAACTAATCCAGGTGGTGCTGCTCAGTGTTTGAATCCCCATTAAAAGGTGCCATCTCTAAAAGTCCTAAGAAAATATTGACATCTGCCTCATAACTTAAACACTGTTCCAATGTAAGGATACCATGCCTTCCTAACTAGGTTTCAACACGCATCCTGTATTTAGGCCCTCTACTGAGGGTGTCCCTGCAACAGGTGGTGGTGTCTTCAGCTTTCTATCAAAATCCATCACTTCAGGAATCATGTGATTAGCGAACGCCCTTAAATTCCTAAATATACTAGTAACCTTAAAATAATCTATTTCCCAGTCCTGGCTAACTAAAGAACACTTTCTGTGACACGTACAGCCCATGAGACATATCTTAAATGTTTGAACCCCTCTGAAGTGAACCAACCTCTATTTTTCTGAAGAAATATAACTAGCCATGTATCAGTTGGGTTATTTATCCTACGACAAAAAATATGGTTAACCCTTCACAAATTGTATCTGTACTAACTCTTTAGACCAGTTCCGCTACTACAGGTTCCAATATATTACTCTGTACCTATAATTATATCCACTCTGGTTAATTCTGACCATCATGCAGTGGTCTTCGCCATGAAAATACAGGAAAAAGCCCTCATTAATACTGCAGAGGGTTCACCAAGGCCAATTCACTTCAACTGCATGATGACCTTAGGATGGCTAGAAGCCCTCTCCTCGATTAAGGACACAAAAGAAGGTTTGGCTGCACTCACCTTAACTGCAGCATTGGGAATTCAGCCCCAGTTCTTACCAAATATAGAGCCAAGTTTAAAAACAAACATTTTTGGTGGAACCCCAGTATAACAAGTGTCATCGTTGTGATCATTGATTCCCTTTTTCCCATTTTTACATGGGGTCATGGAGTTCCAACAACATTAGTGAGTCTGACTAGATCACCTAGAGCCAATGTTTGCATCTCTGACTAGCTAGCCAGAGGAAAAATACTCTGAATAAAAGCAAACTGAAAGCACTACAACTCACAATCAAACTCAGGAGGCTAAACAAAACTTAGAAACAAAATCAAATTAGCTAAGATGAAGTATGCCTGAAAAATGCGATATCTTTCAAAGACAATCACAAGTTCTTTTTCAGCAATTTTAAGGCACTGAAATAACACACTTCACTGTCCAGAACTGAACTTAACTGCACTACATATTCTGACCAAGAAGACATAGCCTGAACATTGGCAGTGACATTTACTGGAAAATTCTCTCACCCATCTCCACCCTCTCTTCCTTCTTTTTGCCACCCCCCCCCCCCCCATGATCTTTACTAACCAAGTCCTCAAGGCTCTTTCTAATGCTAAAATTACTATTTTGATGTGGCCTACTAATGTTTCAGTGTTCCTCCTTGGTAGTTTAAAACACTGTATTATTGACCCACTCCATGATCTGTTCAACCTTATCCTGCCATCCAGCTTTGCAACTTCAGGATGGAAAACAGCTGTCATCACCATCATCATCAGGAACACTGATTTTAAGTTATGAATTTGGCCTATCTGAAAAATTAAAAAACACAGGATTTTCATGGAACTTGTCATTTTTCACCAGATAATTAATTCACCACAAAACGCATCTCTTGCTCATATTATTTATATTATCAGCTTGAATTATTGGGTATGCTGTGCCTAGAATCTGTTTTGATTTTTAATATAGCTTCAAGCAGAAGAAATTATAATGAAATCACTATAATAACTGGAAATGACATTTAAAAATCATGGGTATATTTCCTGGATTTCATCTCATGAAAACAGAATTTTATTTTTTTGAAAACCAAAAATCAGTGTCCTTGTTCATCATCACCCTTCACACAGGAAGCTATCTGCTGATCTAGGCAACTATAGACCCAAAAACCTCACAAACATTATCTGCAAAATAATGGAACATGTTATTCTTGATCTTATAATCTCAGACATTAGGAGTTCAGACTATTGATCTGAACAAGTTCAGGTTTGTGAAAGTTAGGGCATGCTTCTAAATCTGGTGGACTTCTTTAAAAAAGTGTTTGTGGCTCTAGATGCAAAACTGTGCACAGTACACCTTGACTTGGCCAAAACCTTTGACACAATTCCATACAGCATCATAGACAAGCTAGGCAGGATCATAGGATCATAGGAAGTTACTAGGCTAATAGCCTTGGGGCCCTTACAAGTCTAGCCAAGTTCTATCCTTATTTCCATGATTAGCCCATATTGCCCCTGTCCAAGAGGGACACAGGTGGAACCCCCAAGGTGAATTTATGGTTACCTATCCACTCTTCAAGACTGCATGTAAAGAGATCCAGTGAGGTGGTCTGTTTAACATAAAATGAAAGTCTGTTCCAAAGGTGTGATAACCTCTGGTTGATAAATCTGTCTCTCGAGCAGGTTCTATTAATATCACATACCAGGTTAAGGTCTGTAGAGCAAGTAACCCTTGTACCATTTGACTTGTGGATATGCAGCATTTCCAATAAAACAGGGTCAGAGATTGCCTTATATGCAAGGCAGAGATCACCTCTGAGTAGTCTGTAAGATACAGAATAAAGTGACAGTGATTTCAGACATCCACATAGGATAGATGATGAAGACCTTGAATTTTCCTTGTGAGGAACCTTTGTGGTCTCTCCAATTTCTGAAGGTGCTTGGAAAGGTACATACCAAAAGGGGCATTGTACTCAATTATTGGCCTGATGAGGGAAGAGTACATGGAGATTATAACTTCTTTTTTTTTCTGGCGGCAATGCCCTTACTTATGAGATGAGCAATATAGAATGCCCTTCTTACCACTGTGGAGACATGATGATCAAAGGTAAGGTTGTTGTCAACCTGTGTGCCCAGGTATCCCACCATGGAGTGCATACTTAGGGTGTTGCTACTGATGTCATAGTTAGCAAGAACATCGCTCTTACCGAAAAGGATGAATACATTTTTTTGCATTGAGTTTAAGGCCATGACTTTAGCACCAATCATTTGTTTATGTAAGACCCTCTTGTAGGATGTTGACATCATTTGGAGAGCCTATGACCACTCCCAATTTGCAGTTATGGGCAAACTTTGTCAGCCACAGACCTTTAGTTTTTGCTTGTACTTTGGAGAAATAGATTCCAAACATTAGAGGTGCCAGTACTGATCCTTGTTTAACACCATTGATTTACAGGTCTGCTGTTGGAGGTGAATTCCCCTATTTTGAATATTAGTGAGCCAGTTGCTCACCCATCTAACAATATAAGGACTGATACCTAGCTGGGTGAGTTTGTCAATCATGCATGAGTGGGGGATAGTGTCAAAAGTCTTGGCTAAGTCTAGGTAGGCTATATCCACAAATTTCCCCTCATCCAGGGCCTTGGTGACTGTCTTGAAGAAGTCCACCAGGTTTAACAGGCATGATCTCCCTTTGACAAATCCAAACTGAGTACACTCAAGTGTTTGGAGATTACCTGTATCTCCAGGCTAATAGGTCTGCAGTTTATGGGGTTAGTGGAAGCATCACCTTTGTGGAAGGGGAATAACAGTGGCTATTTTCCATTCAGCTGGGATGAAGCCAGTGCTTGCACCATGATTGAAAAAAGTACCCAATGGTGTTGCTAATTCTTGTTGGAACCCATGTAGCATGCAGACTGGGATGTTATCAGATCCCATAGATGTTGTGTTTTTGACCTTTGAGAGGGTGTTTATGACCTGCTGTTTAGAGATACAACATAGGGGGCAGGTGGTAGGGATGTCATGAGGTACTTGTGACAAGGACAGGGGATTTAAGTTTTCACATTATCTGTCAGCTAACAGGTTAACTATGTCCGCAGGCTCACTATATGTGGTATCATTAACTACCAGTTTGGCACAAATCTGGGCCTTTCCTTTCAGGTTATGGATGTATCTAAAGACTGCCTTATGGTTGCTCTTAGTTGGATTCATAGTTTGCTTTGGAGGACTTTAAGAGAAGCCTTATTTGCATGTTAAGACTTAACATAAACCCCATGTGATCTGCTGAATAGCAAAAAGGGCTCACTGGCAAAGCCTAACACTTGAAAGTGGGGGCGCATTGCCCTCAAGAGGTTCATTACCAGTGGTATTCCCCACAACTTGGTACTTGAGCCACTAATATTTAACATTTATATGTTTGAAGTCAACACTAATCTCAAGGCCCTTTAGTGAACAAAGCTGGCTTATGACTTCAAACTTAGTGCCTTCATGAACTCTCCCAATGGCTCCTATATCTCCTAAGAATGGCTAACACATGCAAATAAATGATGCCAATACCACAGCCTTAAACTAAAGGAAAAAAATAATATAGTTCTATTTCAAAAATATGAGACACCCATGCTGCTATCACAGTAACTGTACTCCATCAAGATGGACACCGTTTTCTGGGAACTAGAAAAATTCATTGACAATGAACTCTCATTTGACCGTCATGTACCCATGTTTTTTATAAAATTCTTCTGCTTTACCCAGCTAATTTTCAAGGATATATCTAACAAGTTCAATAACATTATCATACCTCTCTACTCATATCTTATTGGAGACAATCCTCCCTTTATCATGTGCTTGTCCAGGTACATGTTCCAGTTTGAAAGAACACATCTTTACAAAGAAGATTAAGGGTCTGATTTCTATTTTCTACACTGAACACCACAAAACCCCATTGTTCTTCTCTGTCTACTGCAGACATCTCAGGAATGATCATGTTTTATTATGTCATGCCTTTGAAAACCTGTTTGTAAAACTGGAAATGCCTTGAACACCCTCATTAAAAAGCTCTACCTCCACTGCATCACAAAGAGAGCCTGTTAGTGAGATAAATACCTCACCCAAAGAATATTATTTTGTGGAATTGTGTTTTCTTGCATATTAAACAAAGTAGATCCCTTACCCTTTTCAAGTCTAACCTGGAAGAATACATGGGTAACAGTAAAAGCATTCCAGTCTCACCCTGCTATCCTTTATACATAAGGGTGGCATGAAGTGGGAATTCTGTGGTTAGGCTACATATATGGTCTACAGGAACAATCAGTCTATGAAACTACAAACATAATCTGATAATGTTACCACATACCAGTAATGATGTCAGTAGATGTATGGTTTTGTTCAGATTTCTTATTTATGCATTTATTTATTGTTGTTTGTTTCATTTTTGTATTTGTTAGCCAGGGTAGAGGTCTACTCCACATGGACCTTTTTCAGACTCATTACAGAACTGGTTAAAAATTAATCTGAGTCACACAGTAAGCAAATAAATTTGAGGATCATTATAATGTGTAGCTACGCATTCTGGGAAAATTGGGAAATGCAAAATAATGCAATGTTAAGGAAGTATTTATTCAGCTAATCATGGAGTAGACAGGGTATCAAGAAACAACCTTAAGTGTAACTAAGATGCTAACCTCAGATTTGCATTTACCCAGAAGTGAATATATTTTTTAGACCAAGAGAACAAGAACTGGTCCAGTATAATAACTGTAAGAAATAACAAACATCTGGTTGTTAACAACAGGCAGTGCCCAGTATTACAGGTGTACCACAGAGACAATACAAATTAACAAAGACTTCTTGCTACTACTATGGTTTGAACAAAACCCAAGAAACACCCTAACAAAATTTCCATATAAAATACAGACCAGAGAAGCAGCACAGTAATTCACATATCACAATGCAAGCAATATATACCTGCAGAACAGAAATATGATATATAAATTGAAAGAACTGAAAAATGCCTGCATCTTTGATAATGATTATGTCCTTATGAAATAAGTCCACTGATACTAAGTAAGACCTCGGGCAGGATTCACGAAGCCTCCGTGTAAGAGTTATAACTCTTACACGGAGGCTGCAGTTAAACGGAGTGATGTCAGCATGCTCTGCATATTCATGAGAGCATGCTGAATCACACCTAAGTCTAACACGGTCCGTGTAAGACAGTAGGGGGCGTGTCCGTAGGCCGAGCCCTGCAAGCGGACACGCCCCCAGAAGAGTAAAAGTGCCCAAAGTAAACACCCACGACAGAGTCCACGGAAATGTGAATAAACACAACACAACACATGCCCCACAGACTATGAACAGAAAATATATAAATGAACATGTGATATATTTTTTTTAAATTGTAAAGATGTTTAACCGTGAGTGCGCTCGTTTGCGCAGGCGTGCCCGTAGCGCAGCTACAGTTAGCAGTCAGTGGGAAAGCATATAAGAACTAAATATGCAAAGTAAGCCAAGAAGCAATAGCGTAGTGGTAGAGACGTCAGCTGAAGAGCAGGCATTCATGGTTCGAGCCCCACAACACCAACTTTTATTTTTAGCAAAATAAGCACGAAACAAGTCCCTGACAAACATGTACACATATAAAATCACATTTTATGTAAAATGTAATGAACTAGTCCATTTATTTTGAAGAAATGTGAGGTAACAAAACAATAAAAAAATGCCAGATGTGCCTATAGCTGAGCTACAGTTTAACAAGGTGAGTGCATCTGCCCGTAGGTGAGCAGTGGTTTAACAGGTGCAAAATGAGTGCCCGTAGGTGAGCAGTGGTTTCACACACTGAAACTGTGTGCCCCTAGCTGAGCTGAGCGTACTATGCATGCTGACAGCCAAATGAGGCGTAAGCCAGCGCACGCCATTTGTGCGAAGCTGTGCACCGTGCCAACAAGCTAACCGACGGGCAACGTTGAGCAAGCTGTAACAAAACTGCCTTTACACAGACACACCCCCTAGCCTGTCTAGACAGTCATAAAATATAAAAAGCAGTGGCCAGGTTCGAACCCAGGATACCATGCACCATAGTCAAGGTACTGAACCACTAAGCTACAACAGCTGTACTCAGAAATGCAGTAATAGCAAATATATAGGAATGAATAGAAAGTGGAGCATGACAAAGCAGGTTTTGTGAAGTGGATACAATTCCAAAATGGCCAATCACAGATAAGTGCGGGAAAAAACGGCATATATAAGCCCCATAGGCGGGAATACACAGCATAAATGATTGTAGAACTGACTTGCAGCCAGAATGTCAGGTGTAGGTGAGGGTAGTTGCTTTCGAGCACAGAGGTGGGGCATTGAGGAGTCCAGATACATGGTCTGGCTCCTAGTCCACAATCATGAGGCCCAACTCATGCAGGGCCAGGTCCTGTGGGGAGCATATAGGGCTGAGGCGTGGGACCGGTTGGCTCATGATCTTACCAGTGCCACAGGGATTCCAAGGACTGGTGAGCAGGTCCGTCACCACCATGCGGACCTGAAGAGATGCAAGCAGGACCAATTGAACCTTTGGATCCAGGAGGCCCGGCAAATGCCCAACGCCCCACTACTGAGTAAGTTACATTTAATTATGTATGTAAGAAATTAAATTAGCTGATATTATGGAGATGTGTATTCCAATATTACTTCATTTATATTACAGCTGCAGGTGTCCGTTCTGCGAACCGCAGAGCCTATGGTGATAGGCTGGTGCGGTTGCGCCACCAGGCAGGTCAGTAATCCACTCCCAGTAACTGTAAAGAAATATAAAAGTATGACAGTTAGCAAAAGAGTGCAGTGTAGTCACTAAGTAATAAAATGTGCAAGTAACAGTGTAAAAGTGTTTGCAAGTATTGCTTGATTACAAAAGTGTGTTGCAGTCTGAAATCCAAACAGAAAAATGAAAATGTCTGAAATAAAGTCTGAAATAAAGATGCCCCACCTATAATATCATAGTGCACAACCTGCAGCAGGCTGAAAAGTACAGCTGCAGAAGATGAGCAACTCACATGTGTGAAATATATCCCTGTTGAAATACTGAAACATGACAGAAGTGAGACTGCTGGAAAGGATTGTAATAACTACAGGTAAAACATGTCAATAAAGCCTAGAAGTAAGTACCATCCTGAATAGTAAAATGAAAACAAGTGAGAGGGTGTGAGAAAGAGTTATGAATCCACCAATAAAGTAGTAATAACCCCTGTATAAAGTATACTGCAGTCAGTACAGAATGAAATGAATGTGACAAGTAGAACCAAACTGCGAAATGTGTCCAAAGTGTTGCTGCAGCTGGAATGTGTATCCCAAAATCTGGATATGTTGCTCTCAGTCTGCAATATGCAGATAGTATGATTGTCTGAAATATCAAACATCCACAGTTGTCTATAGCTATATAAAGCAAATGTAGCAGGATGATGTAGCTGAACAAAGCCAGATATGAACGTGTATGAATAACAATAAAATGTATATTGATGTAGCAGTAACAGTCCTATCACCAAATTGAAGTAGTTATCATATAGGAAACTGTAGTTAGAACAGTAGTGTGTATATATCTGTAGCTATTAGAAATGTACAGCATATGTATTGGTAGTTGAAGGTGTTAATAATATTTTCTTCACCCCACCCTATAACCACATATAATCCATTCCACGTGAAAATGGTATGTGCAATCACAATTAACACCCCTGGACATTTGTCCTGATGGGTCATAAATATTTGCATGTCCGTTGATGCATCTGCCCTGTTCATACATCCAAACCTGATGGCCTGTTGCCATCAATCAACCCTGCATGTTGTTGGACTGTGTATTGCTGTTCAAATTATGCATGTGTTATGCTTGCTGTTCAATGGTGTGAATATCTGGGTGTTTGGTTAATGGGAATACTAATGCATGCTGTTACAACTAATTGCGAATGGTATTGTATGTTACTAACCCAAACTGTCATGACATAATGCAAAACATAGGACGACAGGGAAGGCGGGTTCCAGCGGACCCACCTCTCCCACCTCAGCTGGCGAGTGCACCTGGCACTAGTGCCCAGTCTGGACCCTCCTCCGGTGGCCCTGTGCCACCTGCGGGTGGAAGCGCTGCAGGGGATGGGGCCCATCCCCCCTCTGCAAGCGTGGACGGAGGAGAACCACCACTCACCCTCCATAGCGTCCGGACTGTGGTGCGTAGGGAGATCCGGGACTCTGTTCTTGAGCCCCTACGCCAGCTTGAGGCACAGGTGGCACAACTTACGGGCATGCCTGTTGCCCGGCCTACACAGCCCCAGCACAGCCCCATCCTGGGCAGTGAAGGAACAGTGGCAACTGCCCATGGGTGGGGATATCAGTTCCACTGTTGCCATCTGTGGGCTCATGGGCTCTGGATATCCAAACCTCCGTCCTCGTCAATTGTGTAACCCCCCCCACACGTGTCATACACCGCCCCTGTATGCGTCTTGTTTGTCTTGTCTGTTGACCTACCCAACCTACCTCCCCAGCTATACCGACTTCCTTCACCTGACATACCACTCTCACCTGAAAAAAAAAGGGCACTCTGTACCCACAAAAAATTACGCCCCATACATAGCTGCCCATTCCGCACATATGTCTACCAGACATGGAAACTATCAATTACAATTGGCTGTACAACAAGTATTATTGTTGTCCTTACACCTCTCTCAGGGGTGGAAGGTATCAAATGTCACACCAAATTACAAACATATGCACAGCTGTTGCTGATGAAGAAATGGGCAGCTATGGGCCTTACCTACATCCCTCCTGCAAAACCCAAGCTTGTTTCCCTACTGTCTTACCCTCTTTGTGACCCCTTTTTCACCACTTTCCTGTCTCCCCATTTTCATTTCTTTCAAAGAAAATAGCGCAGGTGTGTGCAAGAGTAAGCATGTTTAAGCGGTTGTAAGCGGGTGTGCGCGTGTGTGCGTGGAGCTAAACGCCAGTGCGCATGCGTGAGCTCCGCGCAAACCAGCGCTAACCCGGTTACAACTGCTTAAAAGTGCCTTAGTCATTCTGATTGACAGGTCCTGTAGTCAGTTCAAAAGCAAAATAAAATCCCACTGTCAGTCCCAAACCCAGGACCTTGGAAACAGTAGTCTGCATGACTTACCACTAAGCCATGACTGTTATACAAGAACATTGTGCTAAAATAAATATATCATGTAATAGTAGGAATGAATGTAAAGGGAATATAGGATGTGTAGTACACAAAGCATGTCATTTAGAATTACTGTCAAAACTAGTGGATTTCCATAATAGTAGTGTGTGAACAGAAACAGCCATGCTAGTTGGTAGCTAGTAGGTAATAATGTCACTGTAGCACCTTGCAAGCCACACACATACTCACAGCAGGATAATCACTGCCCATACCCCACAACCTCTTACAGGAACACATCCGGACCAAGTAATAAAATATGTGGAGCAAAGGCCCAAAACCAGGGACACATTACAAATAATGTTACAACAAACGCAGACAGTTCAGAGAGTAACAGGGTCTGCATTTTGTGGGATGTTTGGAAGGGTATGAAGTCTGAAACTTGAATGTTTGTCACTATATTCTGACTTGAGCCCAGAGTGATTTGCCAGAAAAAGCTGTGCATGAGATATTGACCAAAATATGAGGCAGAAATGTGGACAACCTGCAAATATTTGTACACATGAGAGGTCTGACACCACCATATTTGAATAGTTAAGAGCCTAGACATAGCAACAGTGAATGACTTACAGGGATGCCCCACAGACTCCATGTGAAATGTACAAACAGTAGGCAGAAAGGTGTAACAACACATGCAATGGTAACTATGGAGTCCTGAAAGTATTCACCACTTGCATGGCAGAATAAGTGTAGTAATACATATGCTCATGCTAACCCACAGTCACAACTGCAGCATACCAGACAATTTAATGGGTGTACCCCACTGATATGTACCATTCCATGAGGCAGATAACAGATGAACCTGAGAGTCTCTGGGGCCTGCTCAGCAGCATACTCAAATACCCTAATAGATGTCAAGGCCCACACCATGGCCAGACCACACTGCATGCTGTAACACCCTAGCAGATATAGCAAGCATTCCAAGGTGTGAATGTACATGGAAAATAGGAAAGCTACAGCAGCACACTACAGTCAGGACACCTAGCAGGCATACAAGTAGTGACTGTAAAGGGCAAATATTGAAGCCTTAGCAACAAAGTGCAAGCAAAAGTGAAAGGAAAGCACACACACACACACACACATTAACAGTAGTAGTAGTTGTAGGTGTCAGTGTACATACACAGTTAGTACAGGAAACTGGAGAAATGAATGGAGGAATGTTAATCTACAACACAGCTGGAAATATGAGAGAGATACCAACCTTTACACTCACAGAACATTGTCCACAGCATACCAGCATGGTCCCTGCCCTTAAAATCTGAAAGGGCTATGCCTATCTCACATACCTTTTTATAGCACTGTTCTGAAATCACAGTGAGAACTGCAATCAGTACACAACTGGCTGCATGCAATTAGCAAATGCTGGCTAACAATTGGTGCAGAGGCCATCACATGGACATATGCAGATACCTACAAAAGTATGCTGTACTCCCAGTCCACACATGCAATACTTTCATTGCACCCTGAGGAGGACGTGAGAGACAGACAGACAGAGAGAGAGAGAGACAGAGACAGAGACAGAGAAAATTGAAATTAAGCAGACACAAACAAAACTGTTCAGCAACAGCCACCTGAAAGCTGACAACTGGCAAGTGGAGCAGCAGGACAGAAAACCAGATGGCAACACAAGCAGCTGTGACAAACACAGGTAATGTAAAGTAATACTATAAAGGTCTACATACTGTGAACCCTCCATATGTGTCATTGGTCTGTATCCATATGTATATGAAGATGTGTAAAGGGCAGGGGACATACAGCAACTATCAGTGAAGGCTGTACATACATTTGTATGTGAGAGCATCTATGTGCACATATCAATGTAGGTTGACTGTAGGTTGTAGTGCAATGTACAAAGTAGGTTTCACAGTTATGTATGTTTAGCAGTATGTTAGTGTGTGTATACAGTATGGTAGACAAACATGTTGATATACCTGTCTATCATATGGATACGTATGTATGTCAAAATATGTATGTATGTATATATATATATATATATATATATATATATATATATATATATATATATATATGCATATATGTATACATACATAGAGAGAGATGTAGGAATACATAGACAGATGTAGATAGATAGAATATGTACAAACATATATATGTAATGCACACATACAGATATAGATATATGTAGATACATATACATAGACAGACTGATCTGACTATCTACAGGTATGACTGTATATGACGACCTCAACACCCCTTGTCCCACCCCTCTCTCACTATCACCCCTCTGTGTCCCCCTCCATATCTATAGCAATATATGTACATCAATATATATATGTGTATATGTATACAGACATATATATATATATATATATATATATATATATATATATATATATATATATATATATATATATATATATCTATATATATATATATATATATATAGAGAGAGAGAGAGAGAGATGTATATATATTCTGAGTGAGGCACATGTGTACAGATGTATTGCAACAGGTGCCTGGTGACAAAGGCATGGAGTGAACACCAGTGTCAAAACCAGAGTACCATACCCCATTTCAAATCACCTACACCAGTAACCACCAGATATGTGATTGGCTGCCCACCACTGCATGTGTCAGGGGTGAACAGGGTCATAAATGTGTACAATAGTGCCCCAATGATATTCACAGTGGCACACTATTCCTGGAATACCTGCACATGGTATGTGTCAGCAGACATGGTGTGTCAGCTATGGACATGTAGGTCGGTGTACCCCTCCACACCACATAATGGATGCCATGGTATGGACCTCACATGACAGCTACAGATATGGAGAAGGACACAGTGACATGTACAACACTGTGACAATGCACTCAAACACATTACCAATGCACAGTGACTGACAACACCACAGAGTACACACATACTACCCACATAGAGGTTACCACTCCCGGATTTACATACGTAAGTCACACCCATGACAGATGTCCAACAACCATAGTAACACCTCACACCATCCACAACCTAAATGACTGCTGTGTGTCGTCCATGCCACTGCAATAGAGAGCACATGTGTAGGTAAAAGTTCCTACCCACAGATAAGACATACCCTGCAATAAACCACACAGTGTTAAGAAGCAAGACTCCCCATGAGTACATGTCACACATACCCCTGCTGAATGTTAGTCAGATAGGTAATATGCCATATGAGTCACCCTGTGTAACTGTGTGACAGCAGCAGGTACCATCACACCACATGTGTCACAATGGTCAGGGTAGCAGAACAGTATGCTGCTGTAGTCCCAGGGGCAATAGCATATTGTATAGTATTGTATTGTAATGTAATGTATTGTGTTGTATTGTATTGGTATGTTGAGGTGCCTCCTTCGTGGAGTGGAACCACTGCTGCTGTGTGCCAGTGTACAGGTACATATCCTGTAGTCAGGCTAGTGTTACATAGCACTTCTATATGTGTGTTTAGCTCCTGTCAGAGTTTATGTAGCATGCAACTGGGGATACCATCAGGTCCCAGTCATGTTGTGTATTCTGCTTTCATGAGGGCGGCTCTCACCTGGACATCTGTGATGACAGGGAGGTTACAGTCAGCTGGGATAACTATGTCTTATTTTGGGGGAGAGGGCGGGGTGACACCTGCACTGAACCTGTCTGCCACAATGTTGTCAATATCTGTGGTTTCAGTGAAATATTTGTTGTTGTGTACTAACTATGGGCATAGAGGATGGATTCTGACCAGGTTGCTAACATAACTGAAGAAGGCCTTCTGGTTATCTGTAGTGTCCCTCTTGATTTCCCTCTCAAAGTTGCCCATGGATGTTTGTATGATGGAAAATAGATCCTTACTAGTGCTGCTCAGACATGCCTTCCCTTTATGGAATTATGCTCTGTCTTGCAGTAGCTTCCATCTTTTGTAATACAATCTGTCTATGGCTGGGGTCCACCAGACAGGATGCTGTCCCTTTGTGGAGAGTGTCTTGGTCATATATGGGATTGCATGATCCATGCATTCTCGGAGATGTCTGTAGAAAGCATTTGTGTAGGGGTCAGCATTGTGGGTTGTATCTGCCACTGGCCCAGTGGGCTGAAAGGATACCATGTCACTGTTACAAAGTGTAAAGTTTGCATCTGCAATGTTATTCACTATAGTCATTTGTGCTGGTGGTGGAGGTGGGATATGTATATCCAGGGCAATTAGTGTGTGGTCAGCTCACAGTAGTTGATGATGTAGGCCATACAGTACCTAGATACAAACCCCAGAGTGAGGAGGTGCTCTGGACCTGAATCAGTGTTCTGACTGCTGGGGTTTGGTAGTATGTCGTATGGAGTGTGCCAGGTACTGTTGCACAGTTGCTGGCTGAGCACTGATACCTGGCCATTTACATGTGTATCCACCAATAGACAGACAGATGCTATATATGTGAGATATGTTGTATCATAACAGTCGAGTAGCATGTGTAGTATGTGTGCCAAATTCTGCTGACATATATTGCTGATATCAGGTTATTTTCTTTTTCAGGTACATGGCTCACCCGGAATCCCGCTTACTCCACAGCTGAGGATGAGGAGATACACCAGAGCCTGGTGCGGATTATGCAATACTCTTTTCCGCACCAGCCAGAATCAGCAGGAGAGGGCTGCACTGTGGCAAGACCTGGTCCATCGGGTAAATGACATAGGAACGCATAATAGGACATATGAGCAGGTGCGACATCACTGCAGTGATTTAATCAGAAATGTCCATCAGCGTGCCGGATATCCACAGGCAACAGGTCGCCACAGGTGGTGGGGTGGCTACACATCCCCCACTCACCAGACTGGAGGGACTACTCATGAGTGTAGTGGCTCCAGTCTGCCAGCAACAACAACAGCAGCAGACATGCATTATGATGGAGGCTGGAGCCACGCAGCAGCAAGACAGTGAGCGTGCAGGTAATATGCCATATGTATAGTTGACTGTTGTGTACACTGGTAGTTAATGCATGTGTGAGGTGTGTCCTTGGTTTGTAGCTGTCACCATAGTATTTAATGTGCAAGTGTGATATCCTCAATATTAGCAGCTGACCTGTGAAAGGCGACTGTTGTACTACTGACCTGTATCATACTCAGTAACAATGGCACAGTTGTGCCCACTGACATTAGTTTCTTCATGTCTGCAGGTCCCTCCGCTGTAACAGCAATGCAGCCTATCCATGCTGGTGAGTGTGTATTAACAATACCTGTAATAGTCTTGATAGTAATAGTAATATTAGGCTCACTTAGTAGTGCTCTTTGTATGCATGTAGGTGTGTCTGTGTCTGTGTGTTGATATCACGCATACTGAGTACTGTACAATTGTGTGCAACTGTGTGCATGTGTGCATGTGCATGTGTGCATGTGCATGTGTGCATGTGTGCACCTGTGCATGTGTGCATGTGCATGTGCATGTGTGCATGTGTGCACCTGTGCATGTGCATGTGCATGTGCATGCATGTGCATGTGCACCTGTGCATGTGTGCACGTGTGCACCTGTGCATGTGTGCATGTGTACATGTGCACATGTGCGCATGTGTGCATGTGTGCACATGTGCATGTGTGCATGTGTGCACCTGTGCATGTGTGCATGTGTGCACCTGTGCATGTGTGCACGTGCATGTGCATGTGTGCATGTGTGCATGTGCACATGTGTGCACCTGTGCATGTGTGCATGTGTGCACCTGTGCATGTGTGCACATGTGCATGTGTGCATGTGTGCATGTGTGCACCTGTGCATGTGTGCATGTGTGCACCTGTGCATGTGTGCATGTGTGCATGTCTGGACCTGTGCATGTGTGGATGTGTGCATCACTGGTAATGTGTAGACATTGTAAACTGTGTTTCCTGTTTCCCTCCCACAGGTTCTGGTGCTGCTCTGGTGTCATGCAGCAGGGAACCTGAATCAGGTGCCATGGGTACTGATAATGATGACATCTGTGTAATGGCACAGGAAGGTATGCCAGGGTCCGCCATTGGTCAGCCGATTGACAGTACACAGCTGTCGACCCCATCAATGCGCACAGTTATCCTGCCAATACACCCTTTGTCACCAATGTCCCTAGGTGATGGACAGCATACAGTGGGCATTGACCAGGGTAATGTGGTATCTGTGGCACATGCCTCCCCACACAGCAGCCATGGGCATGGCCCAGAGATGGTACCACACAGACAGATGTCCAGGGGTTCTCGTGGGAGCATCCGTGGGCATACTGCCCCTGTCAGACGTGCCCACAGAGGTCTTACAACCTCAGCTATGTTTCGGGCTGTCATGCAGGCACAGTCACGTATGGAACGGTACACCAGACAGGGTCTGAGGGAGCTGACAGCATGTCGCACAGCCATGACTGACAGTATGCGTGACATTGCGGCTGCCATCCGTAATTTCACCGATGTCATAGACAGACGTTGTGGGGACATATTAGACCAGTTCCACAACTACATGTCCATGAGCCAGGGCGATGGTGGACGGTTGAGGCGTCGACGTGGGCGTATGCCAGCAACAGCAGCAGCTTGCAGTCGTCGCGGATGACAACAGGGCCGCGGCCGCCCCCATAGTGCCAGCAGCAGCCCCAGCAATGCTGGGTCTGTGCTGTCATCAGACCGCCCCAGGAGACCACATGCACGTGGCTCTGGCCAGGCCCGACAGGGATCTGTGTCCAGTCAATGAACACCTGCTTCTGATGACAGTACCCAGTCTGGGTTGGTACCGGATATGGTCCGTAGCACCCTGCAAGGCACAGGTACCGTGTCCGTGGCCAGAGACACTGATCTGTATGACCTGGCAGGTACAGTCTGTGGCTGTCCACAAACACCAGTATATGGCAGCCATGAGGTGGAACTGTGTGCATCCATACACACATGCGAATTGACAACACCTAGGGCTACCGCATACACGCACACACTGCATCAACATTGCCCCACCTTGTACTGCTGTCCCTCACCAACACACATACACATACATGTCAATCGGTGGTATCGGTGGCTGACTCAGGCATACCAAGTTCACACCCTGTGCATATGATGAAACTGTGCCACCTCCTGCAATCTGTAACATCAGTGCAGGTACAGGTTAACATGTTGCTGATGCACAGGGTGACTACATAGACGTGTAGTAATAGTATCATGTTGTTAACAGTACTGTGTGCTGAATTAATTGTGGGTATATCACAGCATGCCTGATGCAGTAAGGGTGTGATTGTCATGTACTGTTGTCTACACCCATGGTAAGTACCATAGTGTATCATCTGCACATGTTGGCATACTGGTGGTAAGGATGTCAACAGAAGGCTACATACATAGGTAGCACAGGGGATAAGGTAATGAATGTATTAATACGCAATGATGGACATGTAAACTGCAAGTGGCATGTTGCCCACACTGGACTCTGCAATGCGGATGTTTGAGGATGTTGATATGTGTGCAGTACTACACGACTGGTACAGGACACACAGGAGCACCCTAGCACTGCAAGCTCACATCTCATACCATGCTAGACAGCCCCAACACACAAAACTAACTGTCACAGGAGGGAGAGTCCCCATACATGTCAGGGATACTGTGGTGGCAGGCCAGGTAGCACACATCCTACTAAGTATGGAACCACTGAGTGAAGGCTCAGTGTCTGTTATTTGACATGTGTATTACTGCAGGTATGAGCACATGGGTTTCCATCCAGTTATTGTACATCCTGACAGTACATGGTCTGTACACTTGTGTGCGCTGAGACTGGACCCTAGCCATCTGACCTGTGTATTTCCATGTACATGTGCATAGTGCCTGCATATTTGCAGTGTTACCTACTGGAAGTGGTACAGCTTGTTTGTTGTACAATGGACTACATGCAGCCCTGCTTACTGTAGCTTTGTTTGCATGCATGTTTGCTTGCAATTACCCTGGAATACTGATCCCACCTGCAATGCATAGTTACAGAGCTTCTGTGGACTCCTAGTGACATCTGCATAGCTTACTATATGTATGTCCATGTCTCACTTGACAGAATGTCACTGTTTGTCCTGTTCACATGTACGTTGCCTGTGACACATTGCATATGACTTACCTGGCATTTGTCCATGTGAGCAGTCATATATGCTACTGCTAACTAATCACAGGCACTACACCCTCACATATTCATCTTCTGTTGAACCACCTGCTTTGCTAGGGATGGCTTGCACCTGTCACCCCTGGGCTTTCAGATATTGGCAAAGGCTCTTGCTACCCCCATAGTGCCTATGTTAGGCAAGGCTCAAATGACAAACCCACCTTCATAGGTATCACAAGGGATAAGAAACTAAGAGTAATGCTACCCAACGCCAGAAGTCTAAACCTCAAGATGCATGCACCCGAAACTCTCCTTGGCATGGAGAACATCGATATCTGTGCAGTAACAGATGCCTGGTTCAGGGCTACTGAGAGCACCCCAGCACTACCAGGTTATACCTCATACCATGCTTTTCAGCCCCAAAACTTGGAAGAACCACAAATGGAGGGGAGTATTGATATTCATCAAAGATACCCACACCTCCAGGTTGGTGGCAAAGCACCAAGCATCAGAGACTATCCATGTGCAACTAACAATGGGTGAAACTGCCTTCCAGGTTATAGCCTGCTACAGACCACCCTCCCAAACCCAAGAACTGCACTCGGCCATCCTGTGAACAGTGGAAATATGAAGGTCTCTCCAAACACCATTATATTGGGCGTCAACTACCCAAACATGGACTGGGAGCATGACTCTAGCTCCAACACCCTAGGCCAAAGATTCCTAGAATATATGAGCTCAAATGCTATGGAACAACTTGTTACCACTCCCACAAGAAGGTGAAACATACTGGACCTGATCATCACCAACATGGGGACTCTATGCTCCAGACCAGAAGTGTATCCCTCACTGGTAAGATCGGACCATAAACTAATCTCACTGGATATTCACATCCCGACCCCACACCCTGCCCAGAACACCACAGTGAACAACTTCTCTAAAGCAAATTCACACTCCTCAAAACTGAGGTGGAAACCTTCAAAGCCCCGGCCTGTGGAAACTACAGACCAGACCGCAGATTCCTCTATAAACGCATTCTATGGACACCTTCAGGAATGCATGGGTCATGTGATCCCGAATAAAACCAAGACCCAATCCTCCAAAGGCAGACGTCCTGTCTGGTGGACCCCAGCCATAAACAAACTACACAATAGAAGGAGGAAGCTACTAAATGATACAGCAAAATCCCAAAAAGGGAAGGCATCACTGATCAGTATTAGCAAATAACTACAGGCACTCATAAGATTGTCTAAGGCCAGCTTCGAGAGAAATTGCACAGGACACTAAGGATAATCACAAGGCTTTCTTTAGTTATGTTAGGAACCTGGGTGGTAATTCCCAGATATGCTCAGAGGTAGTCCAAAATGTCAATAGAAACACCAAACCCACAGACATTGCCAACATTCTAGCTGACAGGTTCAGTGCAAACTTCTCACCCCCCTCCACACCGAAAGGGCAAATATGTATCCCAGCAGAGTGCTGCCCCCCTGACATCTCAGATGCTCAGGTAAGAGCCGCCCTCTCCAAAGCAATACACACTGCATCAATGGGACCAGACAGTGTCCCGGGCTGTGTCCTACATGACCTCCAAGACGTGCTACAACCAAACATAAAACTACTGTTCAATCCCAGCCTTACTACAGGATATGTGTCCAAAGTGTGGCGTACAGCAACAGTGGTCCCTCTACAGAAAGGTGGTGCCTCAACGGATCCTGGACACTATCGCCCCATAAGCCACACTAGCTTGGTCTGCAGAGCTATGGAAAGGATCATCATGGACCACATAAATATAGATATTGGGGACCTACAGACACTGGTTCATACCCAGTTTGGCTTTGTTAAGGGCAGATCCTGCCTCTCAAACCTGGTTGATTTCTTTGAAACAGTCACCAAGGCCATTGACGAGGGGAAGGTGGTCCACACAGCCTACCTGGACCTCACAAAAGCCTTCAAAACAATACCCCACTCGGCATTCTAGAGAAGCTCACCAGCTTAAATATGAGCCCCTATGTCACTAGATGGATTGCACACTGGCTCAAGGACAGAACCCACATGGTTAGAACTGCTGGAGCCATGCCAGACTCCAAACCAGTTACAAGTGGTGTCCCACAAGGCTCAGTCCTGGGACCTCTCTTGTTTGGTATATATTTATCGGAGGTACAGGCCAACACGGAAGGACTGTGGCTGACCAAATATGCAGATGACTGCAAACTGGCCGCCATAATCGACTCTCCAGCCGACACAAGCATCTTCCAAAGGGGCCTCATAGAAACAGACAACTTGTGCCAGAGCCATGGCCTCCAGCTGAATGCAAAATGTGTATAGTCATCCCTTTGGCAAAACAAAGTGCCCACAAAGTACCACATAGGTGGTACTCCATTACGTACAGAAGAAGTAATTAGGGACCTGGGGACCCAAGTTGATAGCAATCTCTCATTTGACAACCACGTGGCCAAAGTGGTTAGAAAGGCATTGTATATAGCCCACCCCATCATGAAGGGATTCACATCTACATCAGGGGAGGACATTGTGCCTCTTTACTCATCCCTCATCAGGCCCATAATTGAGTACAATCCCCCTGTTGGGATGTACCTTACCAGACACCTGCAGCAACTGGAAAGACCACACAAGTACCTCACCAAGAGGATCAAAGGGCTCAAACAAATGCCATATGCTGACCGGTTAAAGAAACCCCAGCTCTACTCAGTGGCATACCGCCTGTTCAGAGGCGATCTGTGCCTAATGTATAACGCCATGTCAAAACCGGACTTAATGGGCATGCTGCACCTGAGAATATCCAAATACCATCAGGCTACACGCTTGAGAGACCTGAACCTCAGCACTGAAATAAATAGGACATGCTGGAGGGACAGATTCATAACCCAGAGGCTCACTTCACTCCGGAATAAAATCCCAGTCCAGGTTAGGCAGAGTCCCTCATTGACTCTCTTCAAGAGGAATCTTGATGAGTGGATGGGACATTGTCGGTTTACCCCAGGTATCACTTCTGTGTCACTGTTAGACAGAGGCACAGTATACTAACCTCGGAAAAGGGCATGGCAAGATATATTTACAATGGATGGCGACAGCCAAACACATTCTGGCTAGGTTCTTAAATGCCCTAGGGCAGATAGCCTAGTATGAAGCTATGAACCTATGAACCTATGTACCTTGTTCCCCATTGGCCCTATGTGCTGTTAATCACCATGGCAATCACAATACTATGGTAGCATGTGCAAAGGTCAGTTGTCAGTCACCTCTATGGTACAGTTGTGGAATATGTGGGTCATGTGGCAATGTCACAGCTGCCACATGTACACAGTCAACCCTCTCCCCTACACATGGACGTACAACACATGTATGAGATGGAACCACATAGCCAAACTGGGGACTAAGCACTCTGAAACCAGTACTGGCATAACCTGTCAGGTGGCATGCAATACTACAGTGACTACAATACCAGTCTGATGTAGACCTACACTGACAGCAATACAAGCATGTGTACACACTGGGCCATTCGTGGAGCCTTAGAATAGCATCCTGCCTGAGCGGCACACACCTCTGCAGCTGGCACACAGGCATACGTTATGCCTGAACACATCACACATAACACATAGCACACAAATCCTGTGTGCCAAACAGTCACAGCCTGTACGGCTAGACAACACACCTGCCACAGTTGTGCTAGCTACCTTTATTGTCCGGTACAGTGTGGTCACGCTCAACAGGCTGGACAAGGTGAAGGTCACAGTGATATGCCCGTGGGGCACTATGGTCCACCACATAACACAAGCATACAGGTCAGTCAGAGGCATGGACACATATGACTCTGTCATTGTCCATGCCACATACCTTCTCCTGCTGTACTTGTAGGGTGCTGACATCATCAGTGTTTAGAAAGGGGAATGTGCATCCTGTATTGTGTTTTCCCAGTTGCCAAAAGGGACATTTCCCTCACACAGACACCAACCCCACCCACAAACACACTGAGCATTTGCAGGATTCAAACTCCTATCTAACTATGTTAAGACACTCAAGACAGACACATTAACGGAGTGTGCTATTCGCATCATTGGGAGGTTTCTCTTCTCCTGCTGTACTTATAGGGTGCTGACATCATCAGTGTTTAGAAAGGGGAATGTGCATCCTGTAGTGTGTTTTCCCAGTTGCCAAAAGGGACATTTCCTTCATACAAGCCAACCCCACTCACACACACGCAGTTGCCATTTGCAGGATTCAAACCCTTACCTGACTATGTTATGACACTCAAGACAGATGCATTAGCGGAGCATGCTTTTTGCATTACTGGGAGGTTTTCTTTCTCCTGCTGTACCTATAGGGTGCTGACATCATCAGTGTTTAGAAAGGGGAATGTGCATCCTGTAGTGTGTTTTCCCAGTTGCCAAAAGGGACATTTCCTTCACACAGACTTACAGGATTCAAACCCCTACCTGACTATGTTATGACACTCAAGACAGACGCATTAGCAGAGTGCACTATTCACATTAGTGGGAGGTTTCCCTTCTCCTGCTGTACTTATAGGGTGCTGACATCATCAGTGTTTAGAAAGGGGAATGTGCATCCTGTGGCGAGGCAGACGCCAAGCACACTCTGGCTAAGCTGTCATTCCCTAGGGCAAACAGCCTAGTGTTGCCCTCTACACCCATATGTTTAATTGTCAAATGCAAATTATTTGTTGCTGATAGACTGTTTGCTGGTCTTTATTGCCATAGCATTCCCTGTTTGTATGAACAACTTGTGTATCTGTGGAAGATGTTTGCATATGGGAGGGATCCACTATATCACGTATGTCTCTGTAGTCATTTAACTGTGTGCACTGGGCAGATTGCTGTAATGTGGTTGGTTCCTGGAATAACACGTACAAATACCAGATATGTGTGGCCAACTGCTAAACTGAGATAAACTGAGATTTGGCCTAAGTGTGTGAGCATGCCCAGTTCAGCCTTCCCATGGCATGTTGTCTGACATATATCTCATTTATCAAAGTGTGTGAGCATGCCCAGTGTGAGCTTTCCATATCTTGAACTCTGCAGCCCACCACATTTGTGGATGTGTGTGAACTTCAACAAATATCTCCCGTTTATGGTTGTGTGTTGTGTGTCATGTTGTGTAGTTACTGTCCAACTGCTTTGTGTGTGAACACAACAGGGATTATACTGTGCCTGCAGGGTTTGCATGGGATACTTTGCATACAGTTGTCAACATCCTTTCACACTGACCTAACACTGTAGTACTGTATAGTGCACTGGTTCAGTACTTTGACTGTGGTGGACAGTATCCTGGGCTTAAGTCCTATCACTGCTTTACATTTCCATAGTGAGCACAACAGCCTGGTTAGGGGCCAGTTGTGCACATCTGACCATGTTGCATTATGTTCAAATATGAACTACTTAAACCAGGCTTGTCCAACATTGGTAGTGTATTCCACAACATAGGTGTACATTTGCAAACACTAGCGATGTGCCCTAGGCCATTTCTAATGCTAGTTGGAGAGTGTGTCTGTCCTTCGACACACATTGTAAGTGGAGTTTGCCATGACATATGTCATGGTTAGTATACTGTGCCTCTGTCTACCTGTGACATAACAGTGATACCCAGGGTAATGCTGCCATCTCCCATCCACTCATCAGGATTCCTCTTGAGGAGAATCGATGAGTGACTCTATGGATAGCCTGTACTGGGAGTTTACTCATGGGTGGGGGTGGCTTCTGTGTTATGGATCATGCAGTACAGCTTGTCCTATGTAAGTCAGTGCTGGGGTTCAGGTCTCTCATGTGCATAGCTCACTGCCATTCAGATTGTACAAGGTGCAGCATGTTTATTGATACCAGCTTGGACATGGCTTTATGCATCAGGCACAGCTTGCCTCTGGGTGGGCAGTATGGCAGTGTGTGTAGCTGCAGTTTGTTTAATCAGGCAACACATGGCATCTGTTCAAGCTCTTTGATACTCCTGGTGAGGTACTTTTGGGGACTTTACAGTTGATGGAGGTGTCTGCTGAGGTACATCCCACAGGGGCTATTGTAGTCAATTGTAACGCTGATGAAGGATGACTGCAGAGCCACAATGACCTCCCCTTATCTAGATCTGACAACCTTCATGATTAGGTGGGTATATGGTATGTTTCTGTGAACACTACAGCCACATGTTTGTCCAATGCAGGATATCTATCACCTTGTGTCCCCAGGTCTCTCATTACATGTTAAGTATGTAATGGGTTAACACCTATGTGGTAACTGGTGGGCACTTACTGTATATCCATGGGGGTTGACTATACACTTTTCTGCAATTAGCTTGCTGACATGGCTATGGCACCAGTTGTCTGTTTCTATGTGGCCCTTTTGTGGGATGCTTGTGTCAGCTGGAGGGTCATATATGGTGAGCAGTTTGTAGTCCTCTGCAAACATGTTCAGACACAGTCCTTCCATGTTGGCCTGTACCTATGGGACATATATACCAGACGAGGGAGATCCCAGGACCAAGCCTTGTGGGATGCCTGTTATATCTGGTTTGTAGTCTGACATGGCTGCAGCATGTCTGACCATGTCTGTTCTGTCCTTGGTCTGGTTTGCAACCCCTCTACTGACATAGGGGTTTATATTTAAGCTGGTGAGCATATATATAATGAACATGTAGGGTATTGTATAAAAGCCTTTGCAAGGTCCAGCTATGCTGTGTGGACCACATTGCCCTCATCAATGACCTTAATGACTGTTTCAAATGAGTGAAACATGTTTAAGGGCAGGATCTGCATTTAAGAAAGCCACACTGGGTAGGGTCCGGTGTCAGTAGGTCCCCAATATCTTTATGTCTGCGGTACATGCTGATCCTTTCCATAGCTGTGCAGACCGAGCTTCTCAGGATTCTGGGGTGGTAGTTTTCCGTATCCATTCAGGCAATACCTTTGTTGAGAAGGACCACTGTTGTTGTACACTGCTCTTTGGGTACATATCCTGTGGTAAGGCTGACATTGAGCAGTAGTGTGATTTGGCATTCCATTCGTCTTGGAGTCCATGTTGGACTCAGCCCAGGACACCATCTCATACCATTGCTGCTGTGTGTTTTGCTTTGTAGATGCTGGCTGTTACCTCAGCATCTGCAATGTCAGGGGGCCAGCAGTCTGCTGGGATAGATATTTTGCATTCTGGGGGGGGGGGGTTGCACTGCACCTGTCAGGATGTATGTTGGCAATATGTGTGTGTGTTTGGTATGTTGTTTGTGATATTTGTGTGATTCAGAGCATATCTGTGAATTCCCAACACGGTTCCTACCATCAGTTGTGGAAGCCTTGGGATTATCCTTAGTGTCCTGTACAATTTGTATCTTCATAGGTTCATAGGTTCATACTAGGCTATCCACCCTAGGGCATTTGTTAGCCTAGCCAGAGTGTGTGTGGCTTTCGCCACCCCTTGCTATGTGAATATTATGGCCATTTATGATTTGCTTTGCTGTGCCTCTGTCTGGACGTGACACAGTGAAGACCCCGAGTGTAACTCTATGATCATCCATCCACTTGGCAAGATTCCTGTTGAAGAGTGTCAGTGAGGGGCTCTGCCTAACATGGAGTGGGATTCTGTTCCAGGGTGTGGGGAGCCTCTGGGTTATGTATCTGTCCCTCCAGCACATCCTATTTCATTATGTGTTGAGGTTGACATCTCTCATTCTCACAGCTCCGATGGCTTTGAGTTTTCTGGGGTGGAGCATGTCCATTACTCCTGTGTTGGACATGGCCTTGTACAACAGGCATGCAATGCCTCTGTGTAGGCAGTATGTGACTGCATTCAGCTGGGGTGTCTACAGCCAGGCAGCATATGACATATATTTGAGACCCTTCATCCTCTTGGTGAGGTACCTTTGAGGTCTTTCTAACTGCTGCAGGTGTCAGGTAAGGTACATCCCATATGAGGCATTGTACTAGATTATGGGTGTGATAAGAGAACAGTATAGGGGCACAATGACCTCTGTTGACGTAGATGTGAATCCTTTCATGATACGGTGTCCAATGTAGACAGTCTTCCTAGCCACATTGGCAATGTGAGTGTCACATAACAGGTTACTGTCCACTTGTGTCCCTAGGTCCCTGATTACTCCTTCCATACATAATGGTTTACCACCTATGTGGTAATTTGTGAGTACCTTGTTTGGTATTTGGTGGGACATTCATACTGTCCAGTGTCTTCAGGATGGCTGGGTGGGGATCCTGTGTGTGAGGGTGTGGTCTGTAGCATGCTACAGACTGTTCAGCAGTCTTGCCTACGGTTAGTTGCACATGGGTGGACTCCAATGCCTTGTGCATAGTCAGTTACCTGGACGTATGGGTGTCTGTGCTGAATATGGATACTCACCCTCCTTTTATGTTTTGTTCCAGGTTTTGGGGCCATGATGCATGATATGTGGTATAACCTGGTAGTGCTGGTGTGCTGTCAGGAGGCTTGCAGCAGGTTTCTGTCACTGCACAGACATCGATGTTCTCCATACTGGGGATGGCCTCGGGAGCATGCATATTGGGGTTTACACATCTGGCATTGGTAGTAACTTGATTAAAGTGTAGCTATCATTTCTAAGTCTTTTGGATTAAGCACTTGGGCTTCAGACCAGTTGTTTTACATTAGGAAGGTTTGTGGCCTGCACTGTGGTGGCAGAACAGGTAGCTTACATCCTTCTAAGTTGGGAACTGCTGATTGAGAGCTCAGTGTCTGTTATTCTAAACGTGTATTAGTTCTGGTTTAAGCACTTGGGCTTCAGGCCAGTTATTTTACGTTAAGAAGGATTGCGGTCTGCACTCTTGTGGGAGGAGAGGCTGGACTCTGCCCGTCTGAGCAGGGAATTTCTGGTTAGAGGCTTATAGTGCCTGCATATTCTAACTGTTTCTTACTGAAATTGGTACACCTTGTTTGCTGTAGCACAGACTAGATCCAGGCCTGCTGAATCTAGCTTTATTTGTATGCTTGTTGTTTGTTTATTTCCCTGAAACGCTAATTCCACCTAAAACGCGGCCTTTTAGCACTTCTGTGGAGCCCTAGTGATATCTGCATTGCTTACTGTACTTATTTCCTTGTTTCACTTGAAAGAAAGTTACTGTTTGTCGTTTTTGCATTTAAGTTACCTGTAACACATTGCATTTAAGTTACCTGGCACTTGCTCACTAAAGCAATTATATAAGTCAGCTCTAAAAAATTAAAAGCACTACACCCTCACAAACTCCCCTTGAGTACCTTGTTCCACATTGGCCCTTTTTTTCAATTATAAAGGAATTCCCAATACTATTCTAGCATGTCCAAAGGTCAGTTGTCAATCTCCTCTCCGGTCCACCTGGTGAATCTGGGAATCTTGAGGCAATGTTACAAGTGCCTCATGTACACAGACAACCCTCTCCTCCTCCCAAGAAATTCCAACACATGTGAGAGATGCAACCATATAGCCAAACTGGAGGCTAAGCTCTCTCAACTCAGTAGTGGTGTAACCAGTCAGGAGGAGAAGGAAACCACACTCACTACAATTCCAGTCTTACATAGACCTACCACGACAACAAACCAAACACATAAACACACAAAAACATACTCGGAGGCTCTAAATAAAAATCTGCCTAAGCAGCAGAGACCTCCAAAGCAGACACCCAAGCAACCGCTACCCCAAAACAAAACACGTGCAACACATAGCTCACAAAGCCAGTGTGCCGAACAGTCACAGCCCTTAAGGCTAAACAACACACCTGATACACTTGTAATAGGTGACTCTATCGTCAGACACACTGACGTCCCGCTCACCAGGCTGAACAAGGAGAAGGTCACGGTGAGCGGCCTGTCGGGCGCTAGGATCCGCCACATAACACAAGTACTCAGGTCACTCCAAGGCAAGTACAAATATGACTCAGTCATTGTCCATGCTGGTGTGAATGACCTGAGATGTACCTCCCTGGACTACATGAAAAGAGACATAGAGGAGCTCTCTGAGCATGTAGCCCAGGCCGGTATGACCCTGACCTTGAGTAGCATCTTACCCTCACCAAGAATGATGCCACAATATGAAGACAAGATGATCAATTTCAACAATTGGCTTAAGTGTTGGTGTCATTCAAAGGGATCAATGCCTGTCAGCCTGGGATGACATGCTCGACAAGCCACGATGCTTCGCTAGGGACGGCTTGCACCTGTCACTCCTGGGCTTTCGGATATTGGCAAAGGCTCTTGCTACCCCATAGTGCCTTTTTAGGCAAGGCTCAAAATACAAACCCACCTCCATAGGTATCACAAGGGATAAGAAACTAAGAGTAATGCTACTCAACGCCCGAAGTCTAAACCTCAAGATGCACGCACTCAAAACTCTCCTTAGCATGGAGAACATCGATATCTGTGCAGTAACAGAAACCTGGTTCAAGGCTCCCGAGAGCACCCCAGCACTACCAGGTTATACCTCATACCATGCTTTTCAGCCCCAAAACTTGGACCGAACCACAAAAGGAGGGGGAGTATCAATATTTAAAGATACCCACACCTCCAGGTTGGTGGCACAGCACGAAGCATCAGAGACTATCCATGTGCAACTAACTGTGGGTAAAACTGCCTTCCTGTTTATAGCCTGCTACAGACCACCCTCCCAAACACAGGAACCCCACTTGGCCTTCCTGAGAATACTGGAAAATATGAAGGTCTCTCCAAACACCATTATACTGGGTGACTTCAACTACCCAAACATAGACTGGGAGCATTACTCTAGCTCCAACACCCTAGCCCAAAGGTTCCTAGAATTTATAAAATCAAATGCTATGGAACAACTTGTTACCACTCCCACAAGAGGGGAAAACATACTGGACCTGATCATCACCAACATGGGAACACTATGCTCCAGACCAGAAGTGTATCCCTCACTGGTAAGATCAGACCATAAACTAATCTCACTGGATATTCACATCCCGACCCCACACCCTGCCCAGAAAACCACAGTGAAAAACATCTCTAAAGCAAATTTCACATGCCTCAAAACCGAGGTGAAATCCTTCAAAGCCCCCGGGCCTGTGGAAAATACGGCCCAGACCGCAGAATCTTTTATAAACGCATTCTATGAACACCTTCAGGAATGCATGGATCATGCAATCCCAAATAAAACCAAGACCCAATCCTCCAAAGGCAGACGTCCTGTCTGGTGGACCCCAGCCATAAACAAACTATACAATAGAAGGAGGAAGCTACTACATGATAGAGCAAAATCCCAAAAAGGGAAGGCATCACTGATCAGTATTAGCAAAAAACTACGGGCACTCATAAAATCGTCTAAGGCCAGCTTCGAGAGAAAAATTGTACAGGACACTAAGGATAATCACAAGGCTTTCTTTAGTTATGTTAGGAACCTGGGTGGGAATTCCCAGATATGCTCAGAATTAGTCCAAAATGACAAAAAATACACCGCGCCCACAGACATTGCCAACATCCTAGCTGACAGGTTTAGTGCAAACTTCTCCCCCCTCTCCCAAAGGGCAAATATCTATCCCAACAGAGTGCTGCCCCCCTGACATCTCAGATGCCCAGGTAAGAGCCGCCCTCTCCAAAGCAAAAAACACAGCATCAATGAGACCAGATGGTGTCCCAGGCTGCGTCCTACATGAACTCCAAGAAGAGCTAAACCCAAACATAAAACTACTGTTCAATCTTAGCCTTACTACAGGATATGTACCCAAAGAGTGGCGTACAGCAACAGTGGTCCCTCTCCACAAAGGTGGTGCCTCAACGGATCCTGGAAACTATCTGATAAGCCTGACTAGCTTGGTCTGCAAAGCTATGGAAAGGATCATCATGGACCTCATAAATAAAGATATTGGGGACCTACAGACACTGGATCCTACCCAGTTTGGCTTTGTTAAGGGCAGATCCTGCCTCTTAAACCTGGTCAATTTCTTTGAAACAGTCACCAAGGCCATTGACGAGGGGAAGGTGGTCCACACAGCCTACCTGGACCTCGCAAAAGCCTTCGATACAATACCCCACTCGGGCATTATAGATAAGCTCACCAGCTTAAATATAAACCCTATGTCACTAGATGGGTTGCAAACTGGCTCAAGGACAGAACCCACATGGTTAGAATTGCTGGAGCCATGTCAGACTCCAAACCAGTTACAAGTGGCGTCCCACAAGGCTCAGTTCTGGGACCTCTCTTGTTCGGTATATATTTCGGCGATACAGGCCAACACGGAAGGACTGTGGCTGACCAAGTTCGCAGATGACTGCAAACTGGGTGCCATAATCAACTCTCCAGCTGACACAAGCATCCTCCAAAAGGGCCTCATAGAAACAGACAACTGGTGCCAGAGCCATGGCCTCAAGCTAAACGCCAAAAGTGTATAGTCATTCCCTTTGGCAAAAACAAAGTGCCCACAAATTACCACATAGGTGGTAATCCATTAAGTACAGAAGAAGTCATTAGGGGCCTGGGGACCCAAGTTGATAGCAATCTCTCATTTGACAACCACGTGGCCAAAGTGGTTAGAAAAACATTTTATATAGCCCACCTAATCATGAAGGGATTCACATCTAGATCAGGGGAGGTCATCGTACCTCTTTACTCATCCCTCATCAGGCCCATAATTGAGTACAATGCCCCTTTTGGGATGTACCTTACCAGACACCTGCAGCAACTGGAAAGACCACACAAGTACCTCACCAAGAGGATCAAAGGGCTCAAACAGATGCCATATGCTGCCCGGTTAAAGAAACTCCAGCTCTACTCAGTGGCATACCGCCTGCTCAGAGGCGATCTGTGCCTGACGTATAAAGCCATGTCCAACCCAGAATTAATGGACATGCTGTACCTCAGAAAATCCAAATCCCATCGAGCTACGCGCTCGAGAGACTTGAACCTCAGCACTGAAATAAATAGGACATGCTGGAGGGACAGATTCATAAACCAGAGGCTCCCTTCACTCTGGAATAAAATCCCAGTCCAGGTTAGGCAGAGTCCCACATTGACTCTCTTCAAGAGGAATCTTGATGAGTGGATGGGAGATCGTAGGTTTACCCCGGCTATCACTTCTGTGTCACTGTTAGACAGAGGCACAGTATACTAACCTCAAAAAAAGGCATAGCAAAATTAATTTAAAATGGGTGGCGAAAGCCAAACACACTCTGGCTAGGCTTATAAATGCCCTAGGGCAGATAGCCTAGTATGAACCTATGAACCTATTACCCTTATGTTTCTTTTCACTTATGTTTTGTAGGGTGGTGGGTTAGTCTTTTCAGCCTCACCTACGAAAGGCTCTATGGAGGTGGCAAAAGCCTTATCCAATATCCAGACGCCCAGGGGTAACAGGTGCAAGCCATCCCTGGAACAGCTGTGTGGCTTGTCAAGCATGACATCCCAAGCAGACAGACATTGGATCCCCTTGGAATGACACCAGTAATTGTGCCACTTGTTATAACTGATCATTCCGTGTTTGTACTGTGGCATCATTCTTGGTGAGGGTAGGATGCTGCAAACGGTCAGTGTCATAGCGGCCTGGACTACATAATCAGAGAGCTCATCTATGTCTCTTTTCATGTAGTCCGGGGAGGTACTTCACAGGTCATTCACACCAGCATGGACTATGACTGCATCATATTTCTACTTGCTTTGGGGTGACCTGCATACTTGTGTTATGTGGCATATTGTGGCAGCCTACAAGCAGCTTACTGTACCCTTTCCCTTGTTCAGTCTGGTGTGCGGGACAGCAGTGTGTCTCGCTATGGAGTCACCTATTACAACTGTATCAGGCATATTGTTTCTCCTTCTGGCCTGTGACTGTTTGGCACACCAGCTTTGTGTACTATGTGTTGCATGTGCTATGTTTGGAGGTTGTTTGATTGGGTGTCTGCTTTGGAGGCCTCTGTTGGTGTGGTGTGTTTGTAATTTGGGCCTCCGGGAATGTTTTTCTGTGTTTATGTCTTTGGTTTGCAGTTGTGATAGGTCTATGTGGGACTGGGTTTGTGGTGTGTGTGGTTACCTTCTCCTCCTGACCAGTTTTGGGAGTACTGAGTTGAGGGAGCTCAGCCTCCAGTTTGGATAGATGGCTGCATCTCTCACATATATTTGTATTTCTTGGGGGAAGTTGGGGGTTGTCTGTGTACTTGTGGCAGGTGTAATATTGCCTCAAGATTCACAGATTCAATTTGTTGTGGCTGGCCTTAGTGGATTGTATGTGTGGACATATTTTATTGCCATACTACTGATCAGTGATTACTTCATTTTTTATGTTTGCTCTATCATGTAGTAGCTTCCTTATTCTCTTGCATGGTTTGGTTATGGCTGGTGTCCACCATGCCAGATGCCTGCGTGTATGGCATTGTGTCTTGTTTTAATTTAGGATTGCATAATCCAAGCATTCTTGGCAGTGTTCATGGAATGGCTGTATTACAGGTTCTGAGGTGTGGCCCATATTTTGCACCTGCACAGGACCTTTAATGGATTCGCTTCGCTCAGGCTCGCTACGCGCCCCACCCTGCCCCCTTATCCCACCCGCCCCCACTACCTCCACATTTATAGCTACCAAGCCACACCCCCACTTCCTTTCCAACCTACATAACTTCCTCTCCATCATTTCCCTCCCCCTCCCACCACTTTAAAAATTAACCACTACCACTCCTCCAAAGTATTTCACCCCCATCCTTAGACGAAAAATACCATTCCATACACCATGTCAAAGCCAAATTGTAAAATCCTCCCCCTAATCCTACCACTCATAATTCTACCATACTTCCTAACTAGCTATGAACATCTACCACTTTTAGGTTTTCACTATCCAAAACATCAAACCAGTACCCCTCACCACCACCTATTGCTGAATTTTCCCCATACTATACACCCCCAAAAACTACAAATTCCAACAACCTGTTTCTTAATAAATCGTACCAAACAACCCCAAAATCCAAATATGGTCTAAAACTACTAATTAAAGTCCTAAGACTACTAGCTTATCTAAGAAAAAACATAACCAAAGATGGAGACATCCATCCTAATCTAGGCCCAACCTCAACTCCAGACTCTACTAGCCCTCCACTCTCCCACAGACTGGTTAACTCCCTTCTAATTTGCCACTTAAACATAAGAAGCCTAAACAACAAGGTACATGATCTGCATGCTGTGCTAGCAACCTACTTCCCTGACATAATGTGTCTATCAGAAACCTGGCTTAGGCCATCAACCAAAGATAATGAGATCTTGCCACCCGGATTCAATATACTTAGGGTTGATCGCATAAAGAAAAGGGGAGGTGGGATAGCTGTCTTATACAATAGCACACTTAACATCAGAACTAATCCCAAACAACCACCCCAGGTCTCCAATGCTGAAATACTAGCTCTAAAACTTCAACTAAACAATCAAAAAAGCATAAATCTAATTGTGATCTACATCCCCCCTGGGAATAATTCAGAAACATTAGAGATCATTCTAAATTGGATAGCTAACAACTACCCTCAAGAAACTATTGTCTTGGGCGATGTTAATATAGACTGGAACCAATGTTCCACACAGTCCAACCCCATTTCTATAAACCTCCATGGATTCTCTCAGATCATATCCTCTACCACCAGACTAGGTAATTCTAACCAAAAAGAGAGTATACTTGACTGAATACTCACCAACAGACACCCCCATAAGTATATGTCTGGGACTCTCCCCAATGATCTTAGTGATCACCTGATCACATACATTATGAAAGACAAAACCATCTGTGCTAGTCTGCCTATCTATAGGTCCATCAGAACCAAGAAAAACTTTGACCCAACAAAATTTCATATGGAACTCAAATCCTGTAACTGGTCAAAGCTAAAGTACCTTCCCCTTGATGACGCAGTGTCATTCTTTAATAACACATTCCTTACCATACTTGACTCTCATGCTCCAAAACGGTCACCCAGAATTAAAACTCAACTAGCACCCTGGCTAACAACAGAATCCAAATCTAAAATAACAATTAGAGATAAAGCATGGGATAAATGGCGTACTACCAAGTTACCCCTAGATCGCATTAAATTCCAACAACTAAGAAATGAGACTAAAAAAGCCATCACACTAGACAAGAAAAACTACTTTTACCATCTGCAACATAAACACCAAAATAACCCTCAAAAGTTCTGGGCAGGCTTAAATAAACTTCTCCAACCAGGCAAATCCACCACTCCTATCCCAGGAACATTATCTGACAAGAGCCAAGAAGAAGTAGCAAATATCTTTAATACTTTCTTCACCGAAGCCATTCAGTCCTTAGCTAACCAACTATCTCCTCCCTCCACATCAAAAAATGCTACACCCAATTCGCTACTCTCTTTTAACCTCCAACCTGTGTCCACATCATTTATCAGATCCCTATTGAAAAAGCTAAAGCCAACCACCCTTTCTGCTGATCTTCTCCCAGCCGAATATCTGCAAATAGCTGCAGATGTCATAGCCTACCCTATCTCGATCTTAATTAACAGAACAATAACCAAGGCCACAATCCCCTCAATATGGAAAGTATCCAACGTTATACCACTCCATAAAGGTGGTACATCCACAGAACTATCAAACTACAGACCAATAGCTATACTATCACCACTTGCCAAAATTATGGAAAAGTGTGTGCACAACCAACTAATGTTCTATCTCACCCAGAACAAACTACTAACAGACTCTCAACATGGATTTAGACCCCATCACAGTACAACCACTGCCCTCCTCTCTTTTACCAAAAAAATAAACCTTAACCGGAATAACAAAAAAATATCCTCTGCTCTCTTCCTGGACCTGTCGAAAGCCTTCGACATGGTAAACCACCAGTTACTTCTCCACACTCTGGAAACCCTGCATCTAGATAATCCAGCTCTTGACTGGTTTCAAGCCTACCTCACTGGCAGACAACAAGCAGTACTGTGGCAGAACAAGCTCTCTTGCAGGCTACCAAATACCATAGGAGTTCCTCAAGGCTCCATATTAGGACCTCTTCTCTTTTCAGTCTTTATAAATGACCTCCAAACAGTCATCCCTGAAGCCACCTGTATTCAGTATGCAGATGACTCAACTCTAATATGTTCCAATGTCTCTCTAGAAAACTTACTAACTACAACCCAGCACAGTTTTATAACAGTTGAAAACTGGCTCGCCAGCCATCACCTGATCTTAAATCCAAATAAAACCAAACTACTTCTCTTCTACCCAACTAATAAATCACCTACCACACACTTTACTATACAATCCAATAATGGGACCATTATCTCCCCTGACACCTATGCAAAGCTACTAGGAGTAAACATTGACAATAAACTCAGATTTGATATGCATATCAACCAAACCATTAAGTCAGTAAACAAGAAACTTGGGTCCTTATACAGGATAAAAACCTTCCTTACTCCAACTGCCAGGGCAGCCACTGCCCGCTCACACCTTCTCTCTACCCTACTATATGCCTCTCCTGTGCTTACTAACCTTAACAAATCTGACCTAAACAAGCTCTCATCTTGTTATAATCACATTGCCAGATTTGTAACTGGCTTGCCCTACAGAACACACCAATGTATTGACCTGAAAAAACTTGGCTGGATAGAACTCCCAATTCTTTTCCAGCAGTACCAACTCATAGAGGCATTTAAAATCCTTAAACAACCTGAGAACACCCCTGCTCTAAAAAATTAAATAACTTCTTACACTAATCTAAGCTGCCTTCGCTCAGCAAATAGACTCCTTGTCCAAACAATTAAATCGTACAACCTAGGTGGTGACGCACTGTTTGCCAATACCACTGGAAAAATATGGAACTCCCTCCCCAACAACCTCATGCTTATAACTTCACTAGTTCAATTCAAAAAGAGTCTAAAACTTCACTATAAGTCACATTGGCTTTGTCCTTGCACAAACCCAGACTAGCTCTTTGCCGTAAACCAAGCCCATACTAGTTCTTAGTATTATCGAAACCCAAAAAGAACAACCTAGCGAGGGGTTATCTAATCCCAAAAGAACAATGTATGTTAGCCAAACTCTAAACTATAATTTGTCCTAACGACTTTGCTAGCATGTTATTAATGTATAGTATAATGAAAAGTAGTATTCTGCATTTGATAGAGCATGGTAGTTTTATAATAGTATGCAAATTGCCTTTTTTTTTTTCTTTCTTCTTCATTTTTGTTCATCTTAAACTCTATTTTTGTAACTCTGTTGGAGCTTTTCTCCCCGGGCCTCCGCTGAAAATGGACATGTATCCAGTCGGACTATCCCGGTCAACAAATGTAAAATAAATAAAAATAAAATAATTCCACATCAGTTTGGAGGAGTGCAAATATTGCTTTACACATGTTTTTCACTGTGGTTTTCTGGCCAGGGACTGTGGTCAGGATTTGTATATCCAGTGTGATTACTCTATGGTCTGGTTCTACCAGTGAGCAATACACTTCTCATCTTGCCATCCAGTACCCATGTTGCTGATTATCACATCCAGTATGCTTACCCCTCTTGTGGGAGTGGTACGTTGTTCCTGGGCATTTTGGTTTATGGATTCTATGAACTTTTGTCCTACAGTGTTGGGGCTAGTATAATGCTCCCAGTCTATGTCTGGGTATTTTCAGTCACCCAATATAATGTGGTTTGGAGGACTTGATATATTCATGTATTCCAGCATAGGCCAGGTGCAGTTCCTGGTGTTGGGATGGTAGTCTGTAGCAGGCTATAAACTGGGGGGCAGTTTTAGCCACTGTTACTTGACCATGGCTAGTCCATGCTGCTTCTTGTTGTGGTACCAACATGGGGGTGTGGTTATCCTTGACAATTATTGCTAGTCACCCTCCTTTTGTAGCTTGTTCCATGTTTTGAGGCTGTACAGCACAGTATGAGGTGTAACCTGGTAGTGTTAGGGTGCTGTTGTGAGCCTTGACCCAGTTTTCTGTTACAGCACAGATATCAACATTCTCCATACTGGGTGAGTTTAGACTGCATGCATCTTGCTGTTTTGACTTCTGGCATTGGGTAGCATTACATCTAGGTTCTTATCCCTTCTGATACCTATAGAGGTAGGTTTGTGTTTTGAGTCTTACCTATTCAGGGCACGCTGTGGGTAACAACAGCCTTTGCCAGTATCCATACGGCCTGCACTGATAGGTGCACGCCAGTCCTAGCAGGTGGAGCATCATGTCATGCTCAGCATGTCATCCCAGGCTGGCACACATTGGATCCCCTTTGACTAACTGCGATACTTCAGCCAATTATTGCACTTGATCATCTCATTGTCATATTGTGGCATGATGCTTGGTGAGGGTAGGATGTTAGTCAGGATCCTCAGGTGTGCATATAGTACATGGTGTTACATTACTTAACACATGGCATTCATGCCTCAGGTGGTGCTGCAGGGCTGTCTCTTTCAGATGCACATATTACACTCCCTGTACATGTTTGTGAGCAGGTCATGTCATTTTAGGCATCCCTGTTATTATTTGAGTGAGTCAGAGGGGGTATCATTCCCAGGGTTCCTACTGAGCCAGTGTATGTGCTATGCATTGCCTCTTTGCCAAGGCCAGGGCATACTGGGCACGCCTCCTTCTGCCTACTGGGGCAGGCTCAGGTTGTTCCTCCTCCGAGTCACGCTCTGCCTGTGATGGCCTTGGCAATGGTGGGGGGCTGTTTGGCCCAGCCCTATGCTGGTCCTGCTGCAGCTGTTTTGCAAGATCATATTATGTAGCATAGCACATACCATGACAATTTGGGTACATGTAGTTGGTGTGTACTGCAAGGCTCCACCAGATGTGTCCAGACACCAGAACCGTGACTTGAGCAGCCCAAACACACGCTCTATTACATTACGTGTTTGTGCGTGTGCCTCATTATGGCATTCCTGTTCAGGTGTGTGTGCATTTCTGATGGGTGTCATCAGCCACGGCTCCAGTGCATAACCTGCATCCCCCACTAGGTGTCCATGTGAGATGTCCCCATTGGCAAATGTCTGGTACAGCTGCGTCAAATGTCAGATGTGGGAATCATGGTAGCTCCCAGGGCAGCCAGCGTACACATTCATTATTATGCCCTGGGCATCACACACGACCTGGCAGTTGATGGAGGGGAAGCCCTTGCGGTTAATGTAGGCCCTACCCCGCTCACCGGCTGGTGCTTTGATGCATATGTGCGTGCAGTCTATTGCACCCACTACCTCAGGGTATTCTGCTATTTGCTGGAAGAGACGCATATTGCTGGCCAATACCTCACGGGCATTGGGGAAACATACATAATCACCGACATGTGCTGACATGGCATCCAGGAACTGGTGCAGTACCCTGGAGGCTGATGCCTGTGATATCCCCATCATATCACCAGTTGGTCTCTGGAAGGTACCTGTTGCTAGTATTCTTAGGCCAACACATACCTTGGTTTCCACTGGGATGGGTTCCCCTCTGTTGGTTCTGTGTGTGAGGCGTGGCCTGCACAGCTCCACTATTTGCTGCAGGAGGTCTCTGTCCACTCTATAGCACTCTACTATCTCCAGCTCATGTAACCCGTGGTAGGTGACCCTGGGCCTGTACACTCTTCTCCGTCTCCTCACTGTGGGTTGTCTGGCACCATCTGCATTGTCACCACCCTCAGCAAGTCACCTATGTCTCATTATGACAGCTATGGCAGCCCCTAACATTTCTGCTCTGAGTTCAGCTTTTTCAGTTTTCACTTCTAATAGCTTACTACTGTCTTGCAGTGTCTCTTGAGAGAAACATCTTGCACTGCTGTTTGCAGATTTTTAAGTGTTGGGCTGAGCTACTACTCTGCCTGTGTAATTGCCTGCTTCTAATTGTTTTCACCTGCTAGCTCCAGCAGTATTCCCTGCTAGCTTCCTACTAATTCTGTTGCTTCATTTTTCCTTTCTGTTTCCTCAGGGGGGAGCAGCATGTATACCAGCAGAAACACGCTCACAGTGGCTTACATGCATGCACACATGCTTACACGGTTCAGAATCTGCTTATTTGGGTTAAAACACGCGCACACCAGCTCAAACAATGTTACAGGTCGGCCAACAGGCTTCTACATGCTAAGTCTGCCCTACATGCGCGCACACCTGTGCAAACAGTGTTAAACATCTACCAACATGCTCAGTCTGCCTTAAACGTGCGCACACTGTCTTACTCGCGCTTCATGGCGCACACACATGTGCATGCACGCCCAGCAAGAAACTTTGGTGTAGGCAACAGTGTACACCTTCCATTTCTTGACTTTCCCATGCTTATGTTGTGGCACTCCTCTTTCCATTATATGTGTCTGACATCTGTCATGTAACTTTGACCTCCAATGAACTGCATTTCTTTCTGCCATTCCCCCCTGTGATGTCACCTATCTCCTACTCTGTTCCTCCCACTTCTGTAACTCTTACACTACTCAAAATGTGCTCATTAGCTATGTGACAGTGGAATTCAGTATCCTAACACTCATTTGCATCAGATTGCCTACTAATGCTTAGTTACATGTCTTAGACTCAGCTTCCCCCCTTAGCAACCACTAAACGGTGGCCATGTTGTTTTTGGTCTGCTGGTCCCTGCATTGTAAAACCATGTATTGCATAAAACCCACATTTGTGGGTTTATAACCTTCATTCTTATGTTTTATACAGCGCAGCCCGTTTGCGTAGGGCTGCGCTGGGTTTTATTACTTTTGCATCAGGTTACCTTGCCAATGGCCACATATTTGGCCATTGGCATGCTGCCTGACACATATGCACCCTTTATTTGGAGCTGACATGGCTCCATTGTGGTTTTTGCAGAAACGTACTCAGTTGTCAACTGAGTACATTTCTGCAGCTAAAACGGCTCTTACATGGGTTGTTTTGGGCTTCCTGGATTGCTAATCAACCTCATTTGCATGCTATTCGGCTGCAAGTGAGGTGATTAGCTTATCCACGCCCACTCCGTGTAAGAGACGTTTTAGCTGGTCTCTTACACGGACTTTGGGCTGTTCCTGGATCACGAAGGCTGCATGGAGTCTTACACTACTCTTAGACTCCGTGCAAGCCTTCGTGAATCCTGCCCCTCATGATATAAGACCTGAAGGTTACAAACAAATACTAAGGATCTGGGAATCACTGGGGCATTGTAAAATAAGAAAGGTTCTTCAGATAAAATGAAAAATGAATAATATAGCAGGGCTGCTTAGACTGAAACCTGCATTCAATAAACAGCACCTTAAATGATTGCTTCCAGTATGATATTAAAATAACTGATACAAACTCACTTTTAAACTTCTACAGTGACAATACCATCTTAAAGTAGTAGTATCAGCTTGGAGACAGTAGAGCAGGAAAAACTCACCTGTCTATTCTCACTCCAAGTTTCTGAATACTTGAGGACCATGGACAAATTTTAACTCTATTCCCACATCATATGCTGTCAGTGTCACTGTTTATTATCTTTATATATTTGCCGAGAAGGTGAGCAATGCAATGCAATGCATGCCAATGTAGTGCTCAAATTCAGCTTATAGGCTCCTTTAGGTCAATGAAGAGTCTGAAAAATTATACCATAAGATATAACATGCACTGTTTGACAGTTCTGGCACCATCTCATCAAATACCCTGTCTCACATGGAATGCAAAACAGATTAAAACATATTCAGGCACCAACTTCAAAACTACAGTTTATTTAAGCTAAAATAAGACTCATAAATGCACATCTAATGATAAATAAATGTTATGAGTTAGTCAGAAAAGATGATGGTTATTTGCAAAGTTTAAATGATGCTTACAGAATTTTCATCTACAGCTAAAATACTCATGGGAAATTAGTTCCTGAGATGTGTATTACTTCAGAACTCTTGCACGCTGGATGAGAAGAAACTAATCTCATCTCTTTCCATCCACACAAAAAGCATCATGCTTAATCAGCCTAATGAAAGAGCAGGTATTTCAAACAAAGAGTGTAACCACAGAACATTAGCTTGTAATATATATATATATATATATATATATATATATATATATATATTATCAGTATAACTTGATTTCCAGCAGGCATGCTAATATCACAGCTCTGGGACACTGCTAATGACTCCCTGATCTTACACACTTAATTACACTGGAATGTAGATTATTTCAGCATCATAAAACAAATAATTTTCTGTCCCTACCACAGATCTTTAGAAGAAATCAACAGTGATAACACACTCCATAAGCTGTTTTATGTGGTTTTATGCCATGAATATTAATTAAAGTCCTGCTTGACAGAAGAAACACTAAAGCCATTAAAGTTTTTTTTCATAGCTATAAAAGAATGAACTATATCTATATCTAATCTGTATTTATATATCTATCTGTGTATATCGCCCACACACACACACACACACACACACACACACACACACACACACACACACACACACACACACTCACACACGCACACACGCACACATGTACAGACACACATACACACATACACACACACGCATACACACACACACACACACACACACACACACACACACACACACACACACACACACACACACACACACACACACACGCACACACGCACACATGCACACGCACACACACAAACACACATAGATATACATATGTGCATATGTTTGTGTGCATGTATGGGTGTTATTTTGTTAAATAGATGTTTAGTTAAATACTGCCAGAAGCAGTCAAATGCTTATTTGAGTACAAAATCCCAGTATGACTTTGTGGGAGATCACAGTATAGTGGAGAGTAGGAATTTGCCCTTTCCCCACTGTCCTGAGATCTCACAGTAGGTAATATATGAATGTATATATATGTATGTATGTATGTATACATATATATATATATATATATATATATATATATATATATATGTCTTCTTCTTTCGGCTTTTCAGGGTTAGGGGTCGCCACAGTGGAACTCTGGTCCGCTAATGACTGGCAGTGGATTTTTACGGTGCCGAGTTGCCAGCCCAGCAGCCAACCTTGAAAGAAGGCACATCCATTCACGCACGCACCTACCTGCATGTCTTTAGGTGTCACTCGACCACAGGGAAGACATGCAGACTCCACATAGAAGGTGCTCCAGCCAAGAATCGAATGGGAGACCCTCTTGCTGTGAGGCGACAACGCTATCCACCTTTGGAGGGGGTTGTGCAATGCATTCTCTTATTTTTATTATTTTTAGTTTTGATCACTTTTGTGTTATCACTGTCATTTCTGGTGTGTCATATACATGCACATGTAATTATCATGTGAATTCATTGTGCTACATGATGAAGGCTACTCAGCAGAACTTCCCTGTTAATCTCATGGATGGTTTTAACATGGGTCCTGCAGGCAGGAGCAGCCTTAGGTCAACTGGTGCCCTAGGCAAAAGGGCTCCACGTTGCCTCCCACCACACCACCCGGTGCCCCCATCCTGGTCTACCTACAGCAGATAAATACTGGAAAAGCACCCCTGCTACAGCAGCACCCTAGGCGGCCGCCTAGTTGGCCTATGCCTAAGGCCAGCTATGCCTGCAGGGAAGCAAATTGTCAAACCTACTGCTAGTGGTCAATCAAATTTAACTTGACGATTTGTGAATGATACCATTGCAAATGCTGCCATAGACCATGCATTTCGTACACTAACCATTACCACACAAAACTAAGAAATGTCATGTATTCCTACATCTTTAGCTATTCACATCATAGTCCAGCATTCTTCTAAGCATATGCTTGCTTCTAATATTCTGACTCTCTGCCTGACCCTCACTCTTTACCTTTAATGCTGCCATATAAAAAAAGTTGTAATATACCACATTACTTTTATTTAGTATAGCCTATCTAGTACAAGTTTTATTATTGTATCTACCTCTCTGTACTTATTTAGTATTCATTACTTATTTAATGTGTGCTTTGATATTTGCTATTGTCTTGTTCATGTACAATGTCTTAAGTTTCATGTATCATTTGAAGCTTTTCTCCCCAGGCCTCTGTTGAAAATGGGTTCTTGACCCAGTCAGACCAGACTTTCCCGATAAACAAATGTTAAATAAATATGCAAATATATATATATATATATATATATATATATATATATATATATATATATATATATATATATATATATATATATATATATATATTTTTTTTTTTTTTTTTGCTTAATTTTAAAGCTTCTTTCTAAAACAGGCTTTGCTCTGAGCTACATCCATTCATGTCCATTGTTCCAGTATCAAAACTTGCTTGAGTTTTAGGTAAATATCAATAAAGGAAAGGAAAGTAATTTACCTGTCATATTGGCAGAGCAGCCAAAATATATTTTCTTTGTCATAAAATTTGATGCACATTATCAGGCAGGGGATCTTCTGTGAAACATCAAAATACTTACCTGTATAGCCCTCATGATGATCACTTTAGCCCACACAGAAGATGACATGCTCACTGCACTCGCCAATTCCACTGTCAGCTGCTGCTTTCCCATGCCAAGAACATTAGACCCTGTACATTTATGCATGCTGAACATCTTCAGATGGTTCCTATTAAATGTTGACAGTCAAAATGTCGAGTACTAACACACTGAAAAAAAAAATGCAGGAAAATAGCAAATCTTGAACATCACTCTTCTTCTTTAAACTTTTTTTTTGCAAGATGGCAAACCCTCCTGTTACCCTGATATAGAGGGAAATTTCCCCATATCCCCTAAACTTATATATACTAACTCTAAGAACCCCATACCTCAGAGAAAATATTCAGAGAAATATCCATCTTGGACTCAATATGTGTAAGTCCATTTTTTCGGTCATTCAGTGTTTTCATAATGGGGCTCACTATATCAGATCCCAACAATTCAAATTATTATCTGTTTAGAGGCAGGGTACAGTGTAATACATTACATGTCATTAATGGCACTTGTTTCCCTTCTGCCCTCCTGCTGTCTTTCTCACTTTCTCCCCAGTAGTGCACAGTATCAGGGTACGAGGTTTCACAAATACTATTATTGCTACTGTGTTTGCATCGTGATTACTTGCTCTTTATGAATCACTCTTTCTGCTGTTATTTGTTTCACCTCCTAACCCTAAACTCTGACTTCCAGCAATGCAACAATGAAAAAGCTTTCAGTATATTTATGTGTTTTAGCAGTCCAAATCCTTTCACTGTCTCTTTTATTGGTCTTGCAGTTTTGTGTCTCAATCTGCCTTTAGGAAATATTCTTGTGTTATACTCACCTAGACGTATTCTTGCGTTATACTCACCTAGACTTTAATCACCCTTCTTTAGTTTAGATGTTTTGGTTGATTTCTCTCCTCTCTGATTAAGGTAGAAGCAGATCAGTTGTAGTTGTCATCTGCTGTGATTAATTACCACATGAATACATGCACAAGCACACACACGCACGCATGCACACGCCCATACACACACACTTGCATACTGCATAAATACCTACAGACAATTCAGACAATCACCAGTTCACCTACTGTCACGTCTTTGGGACTTGGGAAGAAACTGAAACACAGGTGAAGATGAAGACCCAGACAGACTTAGAGAGGACATGCAGACTCCACAGCATTGAGAAAGCAATGCAGGTTAACCACGGGGTCATTAATATAATGTGTGTGTGTGTGTGTGTGTGTGTGTGTGTGTGTGTGTGTGTGTGTGTGTGTGTGCGCGCGCGTGTCTGTGCGCGTGTCTGTGCGCATGTGTGACTATGTGTGTGTTTGTGCTTCTTTTTAGCATTGACATTTAGAGTTAAAAATGTGTGCGCACTAATTTTATTTATCTCATAATTACACTAAACCATGCAAGAGGGAGAAAGCCAGTAATGTAGAGTTCTGTAGAATACTTGAAGGTAACTAAAAGGCTAGCCTAGAAAATGCTGTACATTCTCTTGCTCATGACTTATGAACATATTCAGTTTAGGACCCTTTTCTACATACTGCATGCTACTGTGTCATTAAATGACATAGCTACATGCATACATTTTGGCTGGTATGGAAATAGTAAAATGATCTCAAAATTTTTTTTATTAATTATATGAATAGCAAGACAATTAAAAGATTATACATAACAAGAAGGCATAAATGAACATATAACAATTCATCTAGTGATAACAACCTTCATGAGATTTTGATAAGTTATTTAGAAATAAAACATACACCATATGTACACTATATACAAGTTAGGCAACCTGAGAGAAAGAAAAAAAAAAAAAAAAAAAAAATATTTAACATTAACTATTTAATATGTTTAGAACCTTTTCTAACACAACCTTTCTAATAGCTATCTTTTTTGGACTTCCACCTAAGTATCTTTGAGCATCAATAAATTTAAAAGCCATTTTCTGGAAAGTAACCCATTTTAATTTAGAACGATCAATCCAATTTTGTATTATATAACGTTTTAGTAATGAGCAAATAAAAATGATAACATGAATATCAACTTTTGAAAGATGAATCAATGGAATATGTAGAATAGCAAATTCCCACGTCAACGTGGATTTTTGATATCCCATTTTCTGCAGTCTGACTTTCAAAGATGTCCACAATCTGTGAGAAAAATGACAATACCATAGAATATGAAGGAGGTCTGCTTGGGGATGAGAACAGCATGAACACGAAGGGGACTTATTTGGGTTAAATTTGTTTAATTTGATTGGGGTAAAGTAGGCATCATTATTAATCATTAATTGTGTGTATGCTAATTTTTTAAAAGGGATAAATTCCTTAGTGTGTCTAATAGCCAGGACTTTCTGAGATTCTGACAATTGGGAATTATAATTCAACCAAACATTAGATAACAGACAGTTGTGGTGCATCATTAAAGAATTAATTAATTTATATGAGTTTGAGAGCATTTTATCAGATGATGAAAGTATTTTGATAATCGTGTTAAGGTTTTTCAATTGTGAGTCTATGGGGACCAGAGATACAAATTTGTTTTTAATTATTGCTCTTAGTTGTGTAAGAATTGGTGAGTAATTCCAGTTTACTTTCAATAACTTACGCCAGTCAGATAAATGCAAGTCAAGATATTTCAAAACATCTCCTACTTTTAGATTTTTAATTAAAGGATAGTTTGTTAAGTTCAAAAGTTTATTGTCCAATAATATATTTGGGTTTAGATGAATTGGCTGAACATGGTGCGAGATCTTTTCTAGTTTACATATTTTGAGTAAGGTTTGGAAATCTCTAATCTTTTGTTTAAATACTATAGATATATTTTTAATAAATAAACTATCCAGAGAGATAAAGGGAATAGCTTCAGGATTTAAATTATTAGAAATGACATAATTATACCATAATTTTATCCATAAAGAGTGATTTGGATAAGAAGTGTTATTGAATTTAGAGATAGTAAGAAGTTTATTGGATGAGACAATCAAATAATAGAGATAAAGATTAGGTAAACCCAAACCTCCCTTGTCCTTCGAAAATGCCAATCTAGAATAGGAAATTCTAACAGATTTAGGGAACCATATGAATTTTGCCAAAGCTTTATTTACAGACTCAAAAATTTTTTTTGAAATTATCTGATCAGATGATGAGAATTGGTAAAGAAATTTAGGCAGAATATTCATTTTAATAATGGCCACCCTTGAAAGAAATGAAAGGTTTAGATGCTTCCATCTGTCCATATCAGACAATATAGAGTTCCATAATTTATTAATATTATTTTGAAAGGAAGATTTATTATTGTGTTCTAAATTGATTCCTAAATATTTTATATTATAAGTAAACTGAAAATGATCGTCTGGAAACAAAAAAGATTTGTGTGCTAAATGATTTAAGGGAAAAATATGAGTTTTGTAGAATTTAAAAGATAGTTGGAAACCAAAAAAAAATAATCAATAGAATTCATTATTTTTCTGTAATCAGATAATGGAGTTTGAAAGTAGATTACTAAATCATCCATAAAAGCAGAGAAATGAATATTAGTATTAAGAATTCTAGGGATGTTATGAAAAGTATTTTGAGTAATAAACAATAGCAAAGGTTCTAAGTAAATGTTGAAAAGAAAAGGGACAATGGACAACCCTGTCTTGTTCCTTTAGTGATCTTTATCGAGCAGAAAATTGACCATTAATGTATAGTCTAGTAAACATATTCTTGTATAAAACTTTTAAAAATTTATAAAGAATAAGGGAATATTAAAACATAACATAGTTTGAAATAGAAAGTTCCAACATACTCTGTCAAAGGCATTTGATGCATCTATAATCAAAGCATATATAGGGTTTGGATTTTTCTTAATGAGATGAAGTATAGTCTCTAAAGATAGAGTATTATCCCAAGCATGTCTCTGAGACATAAAACCTGATTGATCTGACGAGATAATTGAGGGTAAAATCCGTTTCAATCTGTTAGCCAGAATAGATGACAGAATCTTAATATCCACGTTAATTAAAGAAATGGGTCTATAATTTACTGGGTCAGATTTATCTTTATTATTTTTAGAATTAGAATGGTTTTGGATGTGTTCCAATGAATATCTGAGATATCATTAACTCTTATATGATTGTAAACTTTAAATAGAAAGGGAAGAACTACCAATTTGAAAGTTTTGAAAAATTCTGGAGTAAAACCATCAGGTCCCGGAGATTTACCCAATTTAAGATTATCTATTGAATCCGAGATTTCTTGTACCGATATAGGAGTAGAAAGTAGTTTTGCTGATTATCATTAAGTTTAGGGAACTGCAAAGAGTCTAAAAGAGTTTTGAGTGATTATCTTTAACAGAATTAGAAGAACCTGAATATAACTCAGTGTAAAGAGAGGTGAAAAGTTGAATAATCTCTTCATCAGTATTATATAATCTGTTATTATAAGATAAAGATGTAATATTTGGATTTCTGAAGTTAACTTTAATAATTCTCGCTAACAATTTAGATGGAACCTGGGCCCACTCTGAATATGAAGCAAGTAGCTTTTGTTCAGCTAAGGAGAGGTTATTTTGGTGAAGCAGAATTAAATCTTTCTGACAATCAAAAATTTGTTTTTCTAAAGTAGCATCAAAGTTCAGACTAAGATGATTTTCCAACGAAGAAATTCTTGATTTTAAGAATTCCTCTTTCTTAAAGTATTGTTTTTGAAAAAGCAGCTTTACTAATAAATAAACCTCTTAATCTTGCTTTACATGCAGCCCATTGTATGTCATAAGGAATGTCTGATGATTCAAGACTATTCACCATTTCATTTAGGATTTCTGAAGCTTGTTTGCAAATATCTTCATTTGACAATAAGTTATTATTTAAGGTCCACTTATTAAACATAGTTTTATTTTTTATATTGGGTTTTATGTTCAATTTTAGTGAAATTCTTGAGTGATCCGAAAAGAATCTGGGTTCTGTAGTAAAGTCCACAATATATTTTGAAATAAAATCTGAAATTAGAAAGAAGTCTAATCTGGACCACGAATGATAACACTTAGAATAATAAGTATATATATAATTCTTGTTTATATTTTTAACAGTGCGGAGGGGGGAAATAGTAAAATGATACTGAGTGAGTGCATGCGCTCGCGCGTGTGTGTGTGCGTGTGTGTGTGTGTGTGTGTGTGTGTGTGTGTGTGTGTGTGTGTGTGTGTGTGTGTGTGTGTGTGTGCATGTGTGTGTGTGTGTGTTTGTGTGTGTGTGTGTGTGTGTGTGTGTGTGTGTGTGTGTGTGTGTGTGTGTGTGTGTGTGTGTGTGTGTGTGCACGTGTGTGTACATGTGCATGTGAATGGTTTTAAGATATGAGTGTTTCAAACAGTGCTTTGTGTACATTCTATAGAGTGATTGGTATTTGTTGCAGTGTGTGTTGTTAGTTCACAAAACTCTTAAGTTGCCATGTCTATTCTTTCATTGCAATGGCTTCTCCAGCTTGGAATATTAATGATGTGTACAGAGTCAGGCACAAAGTCACCAATATTCAGGGCAATGGCTCAGGACAGGACACTTTTGAAATGCTGGCACTGTTAACATGGAATGTTGTCAGACTAACAGAACCGGAATTATCATTCTTTTTCTGAGGTAAAAGCACTTTGTATCTGTAAAAATTGAATTATTTATTGATTGGTGTCCACCATCTTTTCTTAAAAAGTAACAAATTTTAGGAGAGGCGGAGCAATATTTTGAGCTAAAATAAGATTCTACCTTTAAAATCAAATGCACTTTAGAAGTGGGGAAATACCTCCTCATATTATGTGCATGGATTTGTGGTTAAGTATGTGATTTTCCTTATGATATATGTACATATGAAGGATATATGCAGGTGTAGCAGATGTTGTGGTTGATGTGATACAAATGTCAGTGTAAAAAGTATTTTAAATTTTCATTATTAATATCAAAAAGTCATACTATATGCAATATCCTATAACTAATAAACATGCATGTTTCATATAAAAAAGCAGGCTTACCAGTTTCTTGTGAATCTGTTCATTGGTGCTTTAAGAATTGGATCTTGGAAGAAAGCTTGACACTGAATCAGATCATGTAGTCTATCGATAAACTAATCTAGAGCACAATTTCTGAACATCTGAAATTGCATAGTTTAAGACGCGCAGTGAGTAAAAACAAACAATATAAGTAGATCTCTCTCTCTGTAGATATATATATATATATATATATATATATATATATATATATATATATATATATATATGCTATAGTGCAGTTGAATATGTAAATGCAAGACACCATAGTGGTATGGCCTGATTTTCAAGATGGTAGCAACATAAAACAGTAGCTCTCCAGTCAGAATTAATTCCTGTTTAGAAATTGTGTAATTTTTTAAGGTGACTCATAGCTCTCAACCAATCAGGGACAAATCTCAACAGACTCGGGGACAAATACAGAAATAATCAGGGACAATTAGGGACACTTTTAAAATATTAGTTCTATTAACTTGAAACCTTAACAGAACAACAGAATGTGAATGAATATACAGTTTCTGAAGTAAATGAAGTCTATAACTAATTATTATCATTATTATTTAAGTATAATTCACCACTCATTCTCCACAAGTTACCAATTTTATGAGGGATTAAAAGGGACACAGCTAAAACTTGAGTAAAAAAGATGTCTCTGAAAATCAGGGACAGTTGAGAGGTAGTAGCATTATACATTTTCAAGAAATCATCTAAAGATGACAAGCTTATCGTGTGTGTGTGTGTGTGTGTGTGTGTGTGTGTGTGTGTGTGTGTGTGTGTGTGTGTGTGTGTGTGTGTGTGTGTGTGTGTGTGTGTGTGTGTGTGTGTGTGTGTGTGTGTGTGTGTGTGTGTGTGTGTGTGTGTGTGTGTGTGTGTGTGTGTGTGTGTGTGTGTGTGTGTGTGTGTGTGTGTGTGTGTGTGTGTGTGTGTGTGTGTGTGTGTGTGTGTGTGTGTGTCTAATTTTTATACAAATAGAAATGTTTTGCTAAAAATTCTTCTTTAAATGCAAATGGGTTTCAAGTTATTTAGGTAGTTGCTCAGGAGTTTGCTAACATGTTATGTATGTATGCATGTATGTATGTATTTATTTACTTACTTATTTATTTTGCCAATTTATTATTTTATTTAGCCTATACTGCGGTGGTGGTGCTGTGGTAGCGTTGTCGCCTCACAGTTAGACGTTGCCCGT